>NW_021590059.1:0-358 GCF_001605985.2 Dendrobium catenatum
ATAATCAAATGAAAAATTATTTAGTAAAAGGAATTGATTTAAAAAATATATATAATAACCGACCAAAATATAATAAATATAATGATAATAATAATAAAGATGACGTTGACGAGACTTAATGATGAAACAACACAACTTTATAGGTTAAGTTAAATTTCTTAAATGATGTCTATCACAACTACTTCAACATCCAATCCATCAATAATGACTTTTGCGTAGATTCTGATGTGCATAACACTAACCATCCAACATACTAATGAATACTGTAACAATCCGCTATGACCCTATAATAACATAATAACAATAATTAATGATCCACTATGGCTCTATAATAGTATAATAACAATCACTAATGTAA
>NW_021590060.1:0-570 GCF_001605985.2 Dendrobium catenatum
AACTAATAATCCTATTTAGGACATATCAAAACCACACTACCTACCTCGCACACTTTAGATGGTTTGCTAGGATCACCGACTCTAGTTTTAGGATAGGTCGGTGTTTTACTTTTTGCAGTTGTGTGCCGTACTTTTCGAGCTTTCACTGCATGTTGTATGCTAGTGTAGAATTGATGTGTTTATTTACTTACTTCCTGCATTCTCTGATTGATTGTGCGTTAGATTTACCCCTAGGTTAGGGACGAATTATACTTGTTCAGTCTTATGCAAGTGGCCATGCTCATACAAGGAGCTGAAATTAAAGGGGGCAATTAATAATAAAAAAATATATACTCTTTGCACAGGTGCTTTAGAAGACGTTAAGAACCCCTTTAAACAAAAAGAGCATGGCCAAGTGTGGCTAAAAAATGCATTTCAATCTTCAAATTATAATTGCTTGGGAATATATATACAACTGCTGATTATTAGGATAACCCTGCAGGATCGAGTCTAAATTTTTATTTGAATTAATGTAAATTTAAAATTGATAAGGCTGTAAATTATTTAAAATGATTTGAGATTGGGATATAA
>NW_021590061.1:0-371 GCF_001605985.2 Dendrobium catenatum
AAAAATTTTCACAATTCACCTTTCAAAATAATACACACCTCTCCCTCAATGCAAAGCACTTTTCAAAACATTCAATTCTCAACACAAAATATTTCCAACATATACTTCCACCTCTAAAACAAACAATTTTCGCTTCCTATTTTTCAAGACATGCACAAGTTACAATTTGCACATATATGCATATATTACACCCTTAGATATTGATGAAGAAAAATCAACTTAATCATACGCAATAATTTACAATTTTAACAAGAAATGATATATTTAATCTCTTCTCTTAAAGACAACAACAAAATTTCATCACATTTCTCACCAAAAACTTTCTTAAAACAATATCAAAGACATGTAACTATTAGAAGCAATAAGAAATT
>NW_021590062.1:0-315 GCF_001605985.2 Dendrobium catenatum
GCTCGACGAGACAAATCCAACGAGCCCAAGATCACTGAATTCCGAAATCACTAAGGCCTTCAAATGTCCAACGAACGGTGCATGATCATAGGATTCAATATCGGCCGTCCATTCGACCACACCCTATTTGCCCCTGATCTCATGCCTATTTACGAGCTATGCCACTCCAGAAAATCTATAAATAAAGCCCTTATTTCTCATAAGAGGGGGTCCAAGCATGAAGAAAAGAGGGGAAGAGAAGGAAGAGGAGAAGGAAGAAGCTCCTCCTCGACCACCGCTGGAACCTCGTCGGACCACCGCTTGAGCCTCGCCGGA
>NW_021590063.1:0-284 GCF_001605985.2 Dendrobium catenatum
TGAATCCGGGGAAATTGACCTCGACTAATGAGGTCAAGAGTATCCACATCACTCCTCTACTTTCTTTGATTACTTTTTACATCATGGCCCATAGAGATTTCAATGCTACAGACCAAATATTTTGTTACCTTGACCATTTAACAACTACTCACAATCCAGGCCATAGGAGGAAACTCAACCTTACTTTAGGACACCTCATAGCCTATATTCTTAAAACCAAATACAATCTTCAATATCCTGCTCGTCATGACCTTCAGCCTCCCTGCTACTCGAACAGTTCTTTC
>NW_021590064.1:0-317 GCF_001605985.2 Dendrobium catenatum
AGACTTCTGCTCGTTAGAAGACTCCTACGCATCGTCGAACTTCTGCTCGCCAGCAGACTTCTCCTTGTCGTCGGACTTCTCCTCGTCGGCGGACTACTACTCGCCAGCAAACTTCCGCCCAAATGGCACCCTCATTACCAAGTCATTAAGAAAATGATATTTTTTCCTAAAAGAGATAAAGGAGTCTTCTGTAATAGTAGAAATCACGTCATCGGCTTTTTTCGCCTTAGAAGCCTTCTTTGAACCCTCTGAACGTACAGTTGGATGATCTTCAACAACAGAGACATCTTTGGAAGAAATGTGATCACCCATTTTTG
>NW_021590065.1:0-343 GCF_001605985.2 Dendrobium catenatum
ATTAGGAAAAAATGTCTCGTTCTCCCTCAAAACTCAACTAAATGACATGAAATTTGAAACACAGACCCTATGTATGAAGACCATTCATGGGGGACTATTTTCACGGTTTGAAAAGCGCTTAATAGAAAGCTAAATAACTCTAAGTATTCTAGTCTAGGGTTTGAGATTTACCTCAATCCACACGGTGGATTCAATAGATCCTGGGTTCTTTGAGCTTGTAGACTGTCCACGAATAAATTCCTAGCTGAGCTCGAGCCTCGATTTGTCCTTGATCAATGGGAAATCTTCTTGGAAGAGATTTGCTCTCGGTCTCGCCAGAATATCACTGCCGACGAAGTCCTGG
>NW_021590066.1:0-232 GCF_001605985.2 Dendrobium catenatum
AAATTCTATGAATCAGAATTATACACAATATGTATATATTTGTAAACACTATATATAACAATTATAGAAACTATGAACAAGTTTGTACATGCTATATACTAGCATTATACACACTATGTAAAAATTTATACAATTATTATACACTCTATGTACAAGTTTATATAAGCATTATACACATTATATATAAGTTTATACATTCTATGTATAAGCATTATACACACTATTTAAAAGT
>NW_021590067.1:0-1105 GCF_001605985.2 Dendrobium catenatum
AATAATTTTTTTATTGTTTTATACAATAATTTTTTTTTACATAAATTTTTTTTAAAAACAGTAAAAAAAATAATGATCAAACACTGACCCGAACGAAGCCGGAATGATCAGGCAAGATATTTGGCATGCACCATACGTAGCCTTGTAACTTGTTATTGAACTTGGAAAGGAATTCAACAAGTTGCATTGTGTCCATTAACGGATATATATAAT
Organism: Dendrobium catenatum; assembly: GCF_001605985.2. Lineage (NCBI taxonomy): Eukaryota > Viridiplantae > Streptophyta > Magnoliopsida > Asparagales > Orchidaceae > Dendrobium > Dendrobium catenatum. The sequence goes on from NW_021590067.1 coordinate 214, forward strand.
AATGTATGCGATAAGAATAAAGATGAAATTATATATGCTTTACACGAAATCATGCTGGTGAATGTCTCAAGTTTGATTTGAAGTAAATGGTGTAAAAGGAATATAGTGTAAATTGTTTTTAGTTCATTTTTTAGGTAAAATAAACTCGCTTAATTTTGAACGAAAATTATTTTCATCGCAAGCGACCTCTCTTGCTGCAAGTAACCACTGCCACCCCCCACTGTTGGTTGTCGACCCAACCCGCCGCCGCCTTTGGCCACCACTGTCTCAACCACCACCACTATCGTCTGCCTACGGCCACCAACATTGTGGCCTGCCATAGGCCAGGCCACCACCATAGTTGCAAAATTCAGCCACTATCGCCATCATCACCAACGCCAACTAACAAGTATCACCACTGTTGGCCACCACCATTTGCCACGATCTCCCACCACCATCATTATGTTACATCATTTTACCTTAAACCAAAAAGAAAACATCCACTTAGTATTTATTTTATACTTGATATATCACCAAAAAATTATCTTGATCGGGCACGAATCTCGAGGCAAAATCAAGTTGAATGCTTCAAAAATAAAATTTGGGATCATCTGAACTCCGATTTCAGTAAACTTATAATAACTAAGCGTATCGGAAATACGAACCCAACGACGCTAAATTCAACTCAATCCGAGCCCAAATGAGTCTGAATCAAGGACCCGAAGCCCTGTTGGAATGTTCAAACCACAATTTGAGTTACCAAACGGTTTTTAAACATAACGTGCTTATAGTTGAATCGAGCAGCTCAACGAGACGAATCCAACGAACCTAAGATCGCCAAATTCTGTCATCATTAAGACTTTCAAATGTCTGACGAACGGTCCACGATCAACGAATTCAATATCGACCGTCC
>NW_021590068.1:0-210 GCF_001605985.2 Dendrobium catenatum
AAGCAAGGCCGTTCCAGCCTTTGGGGCAGCCTTCCAACGGTTTATGACAGGTGTTGGGCATCTAGGGGAGGACTCTGATGCATCACAACCTTCCAAGATATCCCAGGTCTTTTGAATATGGCAAAAAAAAGGGTTATAAAAGAGAGAAAGGCTTTTGATCAATACACTCTCTCAATTTCCCTCAAGGACCAGAGAGCAAATTCTCTGTTG
>NW_021590069.1:0-213 GCF_001605985.2 Dendrobium catenatum
TCTCTCTATATATATATATATATATACACATACACACTTTAATTTTAAAGGAAAAAAATATTCTATAAAGAATCCTGAAGAGTCTATCATTATGGATGGTGATAATTAAACTTTCACGTCAAGAAAGTTGCTCATTTTTATCTATTAGTAGGGTATTTTGGTTGTTAATTAAGATGTTTTGGATTTAAATGTATCAGTAAAGAAACATTATAA
>NW_021590070.1:0-612 GCF_001605985.2 Dendrobium catenatum
GTCACAAATGTACATCATATAGAGTGCATTACATGGTGAGAGTTACAATAATCAACATAAATGTGTTTGTTTTGACGGCACAACCATAGTTGATAGGATAAAGATCAGAAAGACCATTGTCTGGTGATGGAGTTCATAAGGACTGTAATAGGAGACGGAGGTCGGAAGGACCGTAGTTGGCAGGAGACCGGGTTAGAAAGGCTGTTGTCTGGTTATGGAGGCTGGAAGGACAGTAATAAGCGACGGAGGTTGGAAGGACCGTAGTTGGTAGGAGACCGGGGTTAGAAAGACTGTTGTCTGGTGATGGAGGTCGGAAGGATAATAATAGGCGACAAAGTTCGGAAGGACCGTAGTCGGCAGGAGACCGGGGTCTGAAAGACCGTAGTGGAAGGGCGGTACTTCGGGAGAACTCTTGACGTCAAGTGGTGGTCTGGCAGAAGTTTGGGCCTCAAGTGGTGATCCAGCGGAGCAACTACGTCAGGCGGTGGTTCGGCTAAGATAAGGGCCTCAAGTTATGGTCCGGCTGAGTAACAACATCAGGCGGTGGTCTGACGGAGGTGAGGGCCTCAAGTGGTGGTCCGGCGGAGCAACTGTGTGAAGCGTTAGCCTGGC
>NW_021590071.1:0-203 GCF_001605985.2 Dendrobium catenatum
ATAGGAAACTCAAAAAATCACATGCTAGTTTAAAATTAGAATTTTTAAATTTGTAAAAAGAGAATGAAATCCATTTAAAAGTTAACTCTCAAATTGATAGCAATTACATGGATTTACTTGATGAATTTGATGCATTAAACAAAAATCATAATGAATTATCTAATGTACATGATTCCTTAAAATTATCTCATGCTAATTTAAAA
>NW_021590072.1:0-3211 GCF_001605985.2 Dendrobium catenatum
TTTCTTTTTCATAAGAGTGAATCATTTGAGGAATTTAAAAATTTTTTGACTTGGATTCAAAGAAAACTAGGTTGTGATATTATATTAATTCAAAGTGATCATGGAGGAGAATTTGAAAATGAAAAGTTTGAAGGAGAAAGGAATTGATCACAATTTTTCAGTACCTAGAACACCTCAGCAGAATGGTATAGTCGAAAGGAAAAATAGAATATTAGTAGAAGCCGCCCGAGCAATGTTGGCAGAAAACTCACTTCTAAAATATTTTTAGGCTGAGGCGGTTAACACTACATGCTATGTTCTGAATAGGGTGAATATGAAATCTTGTTTAAATAAAACACCCTATGAGTTGCTAAAAGAAAGAACACCTAATTTGTCTCATTTGCATGTTTTTGGTTGCAAGGTGTTTATTCATAACAATGGAAAATCTCTTATGAAAATTTGATTCAAAATCAGATGAGGAAATTTTTGTTGGGTACTCAAGTGTTGAAAAATCTTTTAGATTATTCAATAAAAGAACTTTGAGAATAGAAGAGACTACACATGTTGTATTAGATGAATCAGGAAATTTGGAAGAGCTAAATATTATAAATGATGAGATTGATGATAACTCCCCAAAGATTGAAAGAATAAATTTGGAAGAAAATGTGAAAGAAAAATTGGAGATAGAAAACCCTTTGCCTAGAGATTTGAGATTTTCTAAAACCACCCAAATGAGTTGGTAATTGGTGAACCTAGTGTGGGTGTAAGAATTAGGCATGGATTAAATAAAGAAGTCAATCATTCTGCCTTCATTTCAACCATAGAACCCACTAATATTGATCAAGCATTTTTGGATGAATTTTGGATATTGACCATGCAAGAAGAGTTGAATAAATTTGTAAGAAATAAAGTTTGGAAACTAACTACAAGGCCAAAAGATCAAAGTGTAGTTGGAACTAAGTGGGTATTCAAAAACAAAATGAATGACTCAAGGGTAGTCATTAGAAACAAGGCTAGATTAGTTGCAAAGGGGTATGATCAGATTGAAGGGATTAATTTTGAAGAAACTTTTACCTCTGTAGCTAGACTTGAGGTAATTAGGGTTTTGATAGCCTTTGCCTGTTTTAGAGGATTTAAATTGTATCAAATGGATGTCAAAAGTGCCTTTTAAATGGGGTAATTCAAGAGGATGTATTTGTAGAACAACCTCCAAATTTTGAAAATTCTAAATACCTAAATGATGTTTTCAAGTTAAAAAGGCATTATATGTATTAAAATAAGCACCTAGGGCTTGGTATGAGAGGTTGAGCACCTTCCTACTTGAAAGATCATTTGAAAAAGGAAGTGTGGATATAACTCTCTTTTTGAATAAATGTGGAAAGGATATACTAATTGTTCAAATTTACGTGGATGATATCATTTTTGGATCTTCAAATAAAAATCTTTGTAATGAATTTTCTAAAACAATGAGTAGTGAATTTGAGATGAGTCTAATGGGAGATTTAAGTTACTTTTTAGGTTTTAGCATTAAGTAAATTGAGGAAGAAACATTTCTAAGTCAATCAAAGTATGTTAAGGACATCCTAAAAAAGTATGAAATGGAGAATGCTAAACCTGTAAGTACACCAATGAGTTACTCAGTTCAGTTTGATAAGGACCCTAAGGGAAAATCTGTTGATCAAAAGAAATTTAGAGGGATAATTGGATCTTTACTTTACTTGACTGCTAGCCGGCCCGATATCATGTTTAGTGTTTGCTTATGTGCTATATTTCAATCAGATCCAAAAGAATCACATTTGACAGCAGTGAAATGGAATTTCAGATATCTATTAGGAACTCAGAACTTAGGAATTTGGTATCCTAAGTTCAACTCTTCATTTGAAATAATTGGTTATTCAGATTCTGACTTTGCATGATATAGGGTGGATAGAAAAAGCTTTTCTGGAACATGTCAATTCATTGGAAATTCTTTAGTCTCTTGGTACAGCAGAAAATAAAATTCAGTAGCCCTATCTACTACAAAATCTACTGCATAAGCTGAATACACTGTATTAGGAAGTTGTGTAGCACAAGTACTTGGTTGAAACAACAGTTGATTGATTTAGGATTGCATATAGGCATTATTCCAATTTATTGTGATAACACTAGTGCTATTTGCATTTCTAAAAATCCTATTCAACATTCAAGAACCAATCACATAGACTTAAGGCATCATTTCATAAGGGATCATGTATCCAAGGGAGAAATTGAACTCATTCATCTTACAACTGAAAATCAACTTACAAACATTTTTACAAAACCTTTAGCCTTTGATATTTTCAGTGCATTAAGAGAAAGACTTGGTGTGATTAATTTGAATGCTTAAATAAAAATGTTTTCTGCAACATTGATATTTATTATTTCTAGTAAATGTTTTTGTGTTTGTTATTTTATTTTTGTTGTTGTGTTTCTTAATTTTGATTTGTGTGAATGATTTCATTTTGTTTTGTTTTTGAATTGTAGTTTTTGTTTGAATGCAAATTTTTTTTTAAGTCATCATCGTCCGGGACGAAATCATTTCATATGAGACAATTTGTGTAGTATGACAAACTGTGCGATTTGAACCGTTTTAAGTGCAGTTTTAATGTACTTCGTATGTACGATCGTCACGATCATCCGGGATGAAATATTTTTCAAACAACGGGATGAATGAATGGAGCAGATGAATGGATAAGACAGTTTTAATATGAACTTCATCTGTACGAACCTTTGGTTCTTCTGGACGAACACATGTCGGTTCGATGTAGGGGACGTTTTCAACTATCTTTAAAATGATATAAGTTCTTATCATCCCAGGATGAATACATGTTCGTCTGTACAATCAGACTGGTCAAAAGTCTGTACAAAAGGATGCTTCGTAAGTCGCGTTGATTACAAAAAGCAGTTTCATTCTGGTTATATTAGATCATTTGTATGAAATATTTTTATACGGGATGATCGAGAATTTTTGTACGGGATGAAAATTTTTTGTCTGATATGAACATGTCATTTTTATTATATAGGCAGCCTTTTTTAACTCAATAGTCACACGCTAAACATCATTTTCAACTCCTTTCTTACTCTAGATCACTTTCAAATGGCCAGTTCAAGCAAGCGTCAAAAGGTCTTAGTCAAGAAGCCTCATAGGAATTCGTCAAAAAACTTTCTATCCAAAGTAAATGAGGATTCTTTTCCTAGATTTGCTTCTGCCAAA
>NW_021590073.1:0-215 GCF_001605985.2 Dendrobium catenatum
TTTGAGAGCAGTTTTTAATTAGATCGTCTGTACGATCCGACGATCATCCAGGACGAAATTTTTCTTTTTCTTAAATGTCACGACGATTGAATGCAGCAGTTGAGTGGATAAGACAGTTTTAAATATGGATTTCATTTGTATGAGTTTTTGGTTCATTCAGACGAACAAATATCGTTTTATTGTAGGGGACGGTTTTCAAGAGACTGGAAAATAAG
>NW_021590074.1:0-219 GCF_001605985.2 Dendrobium catenatum
AACTAAATGCAACATGATAAAATTTTCCTTAGAAAATATTAACTTTTGCATGAGTTGTTAAAGAACAAGGGGAATATTTGAGCATCCTTTATAGTGACAGCACTAAGGAATATCAAATTCTCACAATGATTGAGAAAAGTTTTATTTTCAACAAGAAGTGAAAGCTTTATTTTTCATTTGACAGTTTTCTTATGATATTTAAAAGTGATCGCTTAAGTT
>NW_021590075.1:0-1199 GCF_001605985.2 Dendrobium catenatum
AGTGTGGGCAGAGAACCCTTTGGCTGTTCACACTCTCTAAGTGTCGGCAGAGAATTGGATCTCCTTGACAGATATTCTCACAAGAAATTTAGAAGGAAGAAAGAAAAGAGTGAAGTAATTCCAAATTAAAAGTATAGACTCTTACCTTTAATCACCAAGTGAAGCCTTCTTACTCCAGTAGTAAGAATCTTCTTTCGAATGCTCTCTCACACTCTCTCTCCTTGACTCTTCTTACAATAGGCATGAAGATCAATGGGCAAAAAGATTATGTGGCAATTTAGTTTGGACTATTTATAGGAAAGACACAAAAAATCGTCCAAAAACTGTAAATTTTCAAGTCAATACATATTGGATCGTCCCGTACGATCGTGGATCGTCCTGGACGATTTTACTTAAGTGCGTTGGAAACGAACCTAATGTATATGGGTACGAAATGATTTAGTACACACACATTGTCCCGTATGAACTAGGTTCGTTTGGAACGAATGGTTATTCCATAGGTCGGTTTATAAAAACTGCAGAACGACACTTAATTTTCAGAGTCGGTTCAGTTCGTCCTGGTACGAAGTTAAGGTTCGTCTAGACAAAAGTTTTACAGAGAGCAAATCATCCCGGGATAATATACTTCGTCATGGACGATAGCAATCCAGAGAGCAACTCATCCTGGAACGAATACACTTCATTTTTGAATAAAATTTTTCCAGAGAACATTTTGTCCTGGACGAATACACTTCGTCCTGGACGATCAGGACTTAGAAAAATTTCCTTCGACTCATGCTCATTACATTGCTCTTATGAGGAGATAACTGACTTGATCGTCCCATACGAACTATGTTCGTCCCGTACGATCAATACTAATTTCTCAAGATATCCTTAAGTGTGTGTGTGTATTCACTCAATTACAATCACTCCCTTTCAATACTTAATTCAAAGAAAAAATATAAGTTTTAAATCCACAATGTATCTCATGCTGAATTAGATTTGAAGTCTTTGTAGTCTGGAGTTTGAATTTCTTGAAATGTTAATACACACAAGAGTAAAAATAACTTTTCCAATAAGTGTTAGGAGATAACTATACATAAAACAATAATATTTGAAATCATCAAAACTATAAAAGTTACAAGAATTTAAAACATGCAAATAACAACTCTCTTAACAATCTCCCCTTTTTGATGATGGCAAAACAATTATTATTTGTA
>NW_021590076.1:0-458 GCF_001605985.2 Dendrobium catenatum
CTTCGGAGGCCTATCTTAGCCCATCGAAAGTTGGGATGCAAATTTGAACCCACTTGGGAAGGACCCTTCATCATAGAGACTGTCTACGAAAGAGGCTCGTATCAGTTAGTAGATTGTAAAGGAAGTCATCCAATGCTACCTATCAATGGGCATTTCCTTAAGAAATACTATGCTTGATGTAGCTCGTTTTATCAATTAATGAAATTTTCCTTCTTGATTCACAACCTGGTTCTTTCCTTTTAATTTCTTTTACTTTTTAACGTTCTTCGCCTTCTCCTTAGGGTCGGACCATCCCCTCCCTTAGGATCGCACCTGCTAGTGGTCGAGTATGCCCTCCGTGGCACCACCCTGGATTTTGACTTGGGGATCAGTGGTGGAGTACGCCCTTTGTGGCGCCATCCTGATTTAAACCTACTAGTGGTGGAGTACGCCCTCCGTGGCACCACCCTGGAATTTGA
>NW_021590077.1:0-209 GCF_001605985.2 Dendrobium catenatum
TTGGCCTGCTTGTGTCGATTGTAAAGGCCTACGACCACTTTGTCCTATGGGATAATGTGATCGTACTCTTTGCATTCGAACCACACGAGCGGAATCCTTTCGAAGACCCACAGATTTCTGTGCGATTGTTCGAATTCCATACTGATACGATTTCTGATGATTTTGATTGGTTATTAATGTCTTGCTGAGCTGTTAGCTCATCCTTGTTT
>NW_021590078.1:0-1438 GCF_001605985.2 Dendrobium catenatum
AAAGAGTAGTTCATAAAAAATATAATGCAAAAAATATATATATTTTATGATCAAATTACAAATATAAATTTAGTGAATATAAACAACATATTAATCGGGTCGAATCTTGCAAAACTAACAAACAAATCAAGAGCCATATAAACTATAACTTGAGAAAACACAATCAAATTGAGGTACAAAAAACACATAATATAGACTACATGATGCAACAAAATTCCTTTGTTCAAATACTATCAAAGCAAGATTGGCTAAATCCTTCTTTTGACAAAATGAATTTTAGTAGTGTTGATATAATGCAAATCCACATTAAAATTTCGACATTTTCTTCTACAACTTTTCTTTAAAATCTAACACCAACATTTTGTTCGCAAAAGAATCTCTTCCATTTAAAAAAAATAAAAAAAAATCTCTTACATTTCATTCGTAGAAGATATCCTATAGTTTGTGCTACCTTCCAGATTTTATCTCTTCCAATTGTTTTGGCCTCAATGCTAGCAGGTGACATCAACTGAATAACATGCCTGAATAAGCAATATATGATAATTAGTTATTTATAAGAAAAGGAGATGCAGGAGATTTGTTATTTCATTCTAAACAAACAATAGTTATTTTGAACAAGAGATAGCGGTACATAGATCATCCGGTGTAACCAAGCCCAATGAACACCATAAGCTTTGGCAGCTGCCATTAGAATGATTTTTTTTCATAAATATGGTCAAGAATCTCAAAATCAATTTAAGTACAGGCTCCTCCACCATAGACAAAGATAGTGGATTTGTTCTCAATAGAATCTTACAACAGCAGAAGAATTTGTTAGAAATAGTCTGATGTATACATATAGAAAGTGTACAAGAAACTTCTCAAAAAAGGATATGTTACTTATTTCAAATATGCAAGTAGATTTTCAGTTGGAATGGAGCCGGATGTCTCTCCTGAGGAGCTGGCTCTTAGCTTATGGGCTAAATAATATAAACCTGCATTAACAGAGAAGCTACAAGGAAATAAAGGAGTTAGCAAAGAATACAGAGAGTGGTTTCAATGTTTCTCCATTAAATTTTTTCATCATGCTACTGTTTAAATATATAGAGGAATAGTGCAGTCACATGTTCCGTTGGATGAATCCTTCTAGAAGACGGCTAGTAGTTGCTGCTGTTAGTCTGCTTAGAGTAGTGGGCACATGGTGTCGCTGTATTGGTGTCATTGTATTGTAACACTAAAAACCTCTGCAAGCTTATGTTCATAATACTGAGACATTGCTCATTCGGTTTAGAAGACATTAAAGAAACAATGCAAGACTGAAAGCTTTTGAATGATTAAAACACGTGAAAGGTAAAAGGGATTAGGGACAACAAATCATAGCTGCATTGGTCCTTGATGCCACCAAAGATGCCTTTCCCCCTGCTCGAAGCGAACAAATGGAAGAATACATGTTGCTTTT
>NW_021590079.1:0-910 GCF_001605985.2 Dendrobium catenatum
GGTGTATTTGGCAACCATAAATGTAGTAAGCTCTTCTAAAAAAAATTCTTCTATAATCTAAATAAAATAAAGTTAAAGAGTAACATGATGGTGATTCATCAAACCAATGGAAAATGTTCCTAAAAGTTTAAGGTTTACAAAAGACTTTCGAAAAATATGGTCGTCATAACACAAATTTTCCCAGAAGTGTAAAGGCGAAAGGTGAGACAAGATTAGAAATAACATTTTTATCAATCAACAATGATAGTAAACAATCAAATAAACTATGAATGAAATTGATATTAGAAATAGAAGATTAAACATTACCCGCTAGAACCTCCTTGAAAGATCGAAACTTTCCTTCCTCGTTCGCCATGAGCCAAGGGTTTGATGACAATGGAGTCAACACCCAAAACAACCAAAAATGAAAAAGGAAAAATAAAATTGCTAGTTAAAATTTAAAACAAATCAAGAGCGATGTAAAAATAAAAAATTTAGCCACAAAATACAATCAATGATGAAGACGAAGAACGCCTAGCCATAAAATTACCTCAGAATCTCCATAGAGCATTTATACATTTATTTTTTTTCTGTTTGATATCAAATAAAAATATAGATAAGATCTTTTCTTCAAGTCAAGTTATAACATACAAGCCAATCCTCTCATCAGTTCCTCTTTAATTATGGGCAAATCATTATAAGAATGATTAGAACTTTTTATCTTAACTAAAAAAATTGATCAAATTCATATGCAACAATATTAAATAAATAGCTATATTTCTCAGTAATGAGTAGCGTCCACTATCAACTATCATCGGAAGACAAAAAGGAAATTAGAGCAGAAGATATCTAAAATAAAAATAGTTATATGGAAATCAAAATTTCCTTAGAACCATAAATTGTACAATTTCATAAATCTATCACAATGAAA
>NW_021590080.1:0-238 GCF_001605985.2 Dendrobium catenatum
ATTACTGATCCCAAAATAACTTACGAAAACTCACAAGTGGAATGACACATAAAACCCCTTATCAAAAAGAAAACAAAACACCAAAAACTCTTTTGACACAAAATAAATCAAATGCTTTTCTTAAATTTGGTGTGGGGTGGAACCGTTAAATCCTCCTAAAACTTATCACAAAAATCACTCATAAACCCTTCCAACCAAAACAAATACAAGAAACACGATCTTCTAGCATAAAACAAAT
>NW_021590081.1:0-215 GCF_001605985.2 Dendrobium catenatum
GGGCATCACCCAACCTTAGGCCTGTAGGATGCTGATAAAAGAATTACTCCTAATAAGAAAATTAAATGGAAACCAAAGTAGGGAATACCAAGCTTGGGGTCTAAGGAAGGGCATCACCCAACTTTAGGTCCATAGGATACTGCTAGAAGACTTACTCCTAATGGACATATCAACTGGAAACCAAGGTAGGGAATACCTAACCTTGGGTCTAAGGA
>NW_021590082.1:0-221 GCF_001605985.2 Dendrobium catenatum
GTCCTGGACGAATAGGACTTAGAAAAAATTTTTAGAGCAAGTTCCTATTCGTTCCAAATGCTCTGTAGGAGATAACTGTCTGATCGTCCAGTACGAACGGAAATCGTCCTGTACGATCAATACAAAATTAATATGATCTCCTTATTTGTGTGTGTGTGTTTTTATTCACTCAAGTTACAATCAGTCCCTTTCAATTTGATTTCTAAGCAAAGTGCAAGCTT
>NW_021590083.1:0-230 GCF_001605985.2 Dendrobium catenatum
ATAATGGTAGAGCAAGGAAAGAATAAAAATGTTTACGGTGAATATCATGATATGACATTTGGTTCTTATGTCCAAAGATCCATCACTAAAAAGTCTTGATAGAGCTAAAAGCTACCATCTCTTATGATGGTAGAGCAAAGAAAAAATAAATGTGTACGGTGAACATCAGGATGTGACATTTGGTCTTTATGTCCAAAGATCCATCAATGAAAGGTCCCGATAGAGCTGAA
>NW_021590084.1:0-253 GCF_001605985.2 Dendrobium catenatum
GAGTTTCAATTCTTATTGATTAGGGGATTAATTAGGATCAATCATAAACATTTTAATAGATTTTATAAGTTTAGAACAGTTCATTATCAATTGATTAGGGTCAATAGGCCATTTTTAAGAAGGATTTTTGAGGCTCCTACTTGGCGAACCAAATGAACTCCAAGTTTGATGAAATTTGTACCATAGGATTACATGAACCTAAGGACTATACCCACAAAATTTGAGCTCAAATGGAGTACTCTAAGATGGTTAA
>NW_021590085.1:0-251 GCF_001605985.2 Dendrobium catenatum
TATTCAAAATTAGAAATGAGGTTTTAAAAATATCTACATTCCTAAAGATTCTTTCCTTGTTTTATACTAATAAAACAAGGTTTATTTTAGTCTGGGGTTCTCAAATCCCTATAGGAGCAAGCTCCTATAGTTAATTACATCTTAGGAGGAATGCTCAATTAAAGCAGTGATTTCATACCCTTTGACTACAAAGTAGTGATTTCATACCCTTTGACTACAAAGTGAAAGACAAGGAACAGAAGTAGGAATTT
>NW_021590086.1:0-563 GCF_001605985.2 Dendrobium catenatum
TCCGCCGGAGTGTGGGAGCTTCCATGGCAAACACAAACAATTCTGATCTCACCTTTGGTGTACTTATAGAGGAAACCTTCAATCCTCTTACCATCGGGACCTCCACATCTGGTAGAAACACAAGGCATTTCAGCCATTAAGTTTCGTCCAGTATCTTTTGATCCGTTCAAGTTCCCAGTCTTTCTCTTCAGTACTTCATCTTCCTGAAAAGATTTGAGGGATCTTAACAATGGCGGTAATGGAGGTACAGCAACTGACTTTTGATCTGTGTCAGGAATTGAAGGAGCAGTTGAAGAGCTGCTTAAGTTTGGGGTTTTAGATCCTGTAAGCAAATCAAAATATATGTGGAGCTTAGCAAGTAGAACTTCATTGCTTTTCAGAAAGTATCAACAGTTTCATGACATAGCTATACATAGAAGCATTGCATTAATAGAAAAATATACAGTGGGAAGACACTCTAAAGGTTCAATTCTTTCCCCTTTTTTTTTGCGTGCAGAAGATTGTTTGGCTGCAATCAGACGGGTACAGATCAATTATTTCATTTTCGTTCCTTTTTAATTGTG
>NW_021590087.1:0-283 GCF_001605985.2 Dendrobium catenatum
CTTAAGTTGAGAAAAGCATCTAAGTTATGCTTAGTGATTTCAACCTTTTGTTTAAAAATGAAAGAACTGACAGAAGAGTGGTCGGAGTTGAAACTCATATTTGCTAGGAAGTAAAGGAAGGTCTGTTTGTTGTAGAGGTGGATGAGAGTTAGGATAAATTCAAACTGAGTTGAAGCGAAAAGATGTATTACCTTAAAGTTTATCTCACTCTGGATCAGAATGCGAGATAGAGTGATTTTTGCATATGCAAATCGAGGAAAGGATTCCTCATTTGCTTTTGAAA
>NW_021590088.1:0-253 GCF_001605985.2 Dendrobium catenatum
TATCTTCCAATGACTAATACATAAAACAATAACTTTGGGGAAGATCTATGGATAATTAAGTGCTAATTTGAGTTAGGAATGATTAGTAATGAAATTTCGTAGGTTTTCACATAGTTGTCTTCTTCAAGGAAAAATATTACAAAGTATTTATTGAGCTAAAAGATTGATCATCTGTGCTTATGATTTAATCTTGAGGGATTTTATATTAGGATATCCTCAACAATTTTTTATTAGTATAAACTTTAAAATCATT
>NW_021590089.1:0-541 GCF_001605985.2 Dendrobium catenatum
GGTGGTTTTTAGAAAATCTCAAATCTCTAGGTAAAGGATTTCTATCTCCAAATTTTCTTCCATATTTTCTTCCAAATTTATTTTATCAATCTTTTGGGAGTTAATCTCAATCTCATCTTCTACAACATTTGGCTCTTCTATATTTTCAGATTCATCAAATACAACATGTGTGATCTCCTAAATTACCAAAGTTCTTCTATTGAATACTCTATAAGATTTTTCAACACTTAAATATCGAATAAAAATTTCTTCATCAGATTTTGGATCAAATTTTCCTAAGGCAGATTTTCTATTGTTATGAATGAACACCTTGCAATCAAAAATATGCAAATGAGACAAATTAGGTGATCTTCCTTTTATCAACTCATAGGGTGTTTTATTTAGTTTAGATCTCATTTTCACCCTATTCAGAATATAACATGCAGTGCTAACCATCTCAACCAAAAAATATTTAGGAAGTGAGTATTCTGCCAATATTACTCGGGCAACTTCTATTAATGTTCTATTTTTCCTTTTGACTACCCCATTCTGCTGAGGGGTT
>NW_021590090.1:0-307 GCF_001605985.2 Dendrobium catenatum
AACCCGACGAGCCATCCATGAATGAGAAAATGGCATGTGAGGATGCAATGACCATAATGAGTTCTAGTATTGGTAGAGGGAACTCATCTTTAGGCCATGCCTTATTCAGATCCCTATAATCGACGCAAATCCGAATTTGACCATTTTTCTTTCGGACTGGCACGACGCTGGCTACCCAAGAGGGGTATTGTTCCTCTCGAATAAACCCAGCTTTGGCCAATTTCTTCACTTCAAAAATGACTTGTTGTTCAATTTCTAAGCGCATGCGTTGAGGAGCTTGTTTGACAGGAATGGCATCGTGTCGAAC
>NW_021590091.1:0-327 GCF_001605985.2 Dendrobium catenatum
GCGTGCTGTAGGTTCACCGTTTAGGTGCCTAAGTGCTGTCAATCACTTCCCCACTTCAGCCTTTGCATACAGAACCTTAACCCTCCTTGTAGTTTGCTGTCCCTGAGTTTCCAGCACCATTTAGGGTCCCCTTAGAGTGTTTTCCCCTGCTGTAGCTTGATGTCCACTTCCTAGGAAACCCTCCAAGTACCCCATTGTGTTTAGGAATGGACCCGGAACAACTAGGAAGGACTTTAGACCTCTTGGTAGGCCAAATGAACACAATTAGCCAGCAACTCAAGGAAAACCATGCGGACCTAGCTGAGCTTCGTAGGAACACCACCGAGA
>NW_021590092.1:0-1385 GCF_001605985.2 Dendrobium catenatum
ATATATATTTAACAATATATTATAATTTGTAAAGATATTCTATCACATTTTTATTCAATATTATACATTATCAAATAAAAAATTTTGGACCATTGCTAATGCAATTCTAAAAATTAATAATAAATTAATGTTTCATTTGGGATTATTTTTTTACTGCTTTTTATAGTAGCTTTTTATTACACAAATTTATTGAACTAGATATTTGTATTTGAAAGTTGCTTTTGTAATATTTTAAAAAAGTTGTCTCAAATGAAATCTAAGTTGTTGAACAAAGCACTTTGAAATAAGTTATAATTTTAAAAATTTTGATGGTAGAATTTATATAGTGTTTTATATCTCAATGATATTACAATTCTTCAAATGAAGAAAATTTGAAGATACTTTTTCAATCATTTTTAATATAAAGAGAATGTCTCTTTCTCTCCTTCAAAAATGAATTTTAATTAAGATGGATTACCTCAAGATAATTGTTGCGTCCTAGAGTATTCGCAGCGGTAGAAAATATATATAGTTTAACGTCTTAGCATTATACGAAGATCCAGCACACAATCATATAAGTGAGAGGGTGTAACATTCATAAGAGATACCAGAGTTTTTATGTGGAAACCCCTGAAATGGGAGAAAAATCATGGGGTCTGGCCCAGTTTTAATAAATCCACTAAAATTATTTGTCGATTACAAATGAGGCCCTTCCTTGGGAGAAGGCCTTGGCTTGATGATACAAATATACATCATCTAGAGCGTATTACATGGTGGGAGTTGCAATAATCAATATAGACATGTTTATTTGGTTGGAAGGGCCTTTGTCGGCAAGAGACAGAAATCAGAAGGACCATAGTCAGCAAGGGACCGGGGTTAGAAAAGATCGTTGTCTGTTGATGGAGGTCGGAAAGACCATAGTAGGCGACGGAAGTCAGAAGGACTGTAGTCGGCAGGAGATCGGGGTCAAAAAGGTCGTTGTCTGATGATGGAGGTCGGAGTGATCATAGTAGGCGACGGAGGTCGGGAGGACAGTAGTTGGCAGGAAATAGGAGTCTGAAAGACCGTAGTTGAAGGGTGGTACTTCGGTAGAACTCCGAGTGTGAGGAGGTGGCCTGGTGGAGCTCGATCGGGGCCTCAAGTGATAGTCCGGCGGAAGTCCGAGCCTTAGGTGGTAGCCTGGTGAAGCACAGGGCCTCAAGCGGTGGCCCGGTGGAAGTTCGGGCCTCAAGTGGTGGTTTGGCGGATCAACGACTTTAGGCGGTGGTCCAATGGAGATGAGGGCCTTAAGTCGTGGTTCGGCGGAGTAACGACATCAGGCGGTGGTCCGGCGGATGTAAGGGCCTTAAGTGGTGGTTCGGTGGAGCAATGGCATCAGGCGATGGTCCGGCGGAAGTGAAAGCCTT
>NW_021590093.1:0-351 GCF_001605985.2 Dendrobium catenatum
TCAAAAGAGTGTTCATGGCCTTAGCATTGTCCATTTTATATTTTTTAAGAATTTTTATTGATGTGTTTATTTTGGCTGAGGAAGGTTCCACTATCTAACTATTTTATACAAAATACAAGAAAGTAATTAAGTTCTCCCATCATACTCATTTCAAACTCTTTTATCATGGTCTTTAAAAATTCATCACAAAGATTTTTATTTGATGATCCAAATAAAATGTAATAATTATAAATTTGACAAATGAGCTACTCTTCTCCTTCTTTCTTTAAGAAGTGCACGGTGTCTACACCACCCTATGTAAAGCCTCTATCTACAAGGAATGAACTCAACCTTTCATTCTAAGCACTAGGT
>NW_021590094.1:0-208 GCF_001605985.2 Dendrobium catenatum
AATGGCTCCGTATCTGCAATGATGATGATGAGAGAATCAGAGAACCCTACTGGTACCTGTACTTTGTGTAATTGGATAGGGCGCTCGGAAGACTTACCGAGTAAGAGGCCATCCATGTCAAAGATGACATGGGTGATTCCAGGTTTTCCAGTGGCCATCGCCTCCTCATCCTTCGCCATTGGCAGATCTGCAGATCTCGGACGCTCTA
>NW_021590095.1:0-317 GCF_001605985.2 Dendrobium catenatum
TTTAGAAAATGCCTCATTTTAACGATTTTCACAAAGTTTACTATCAAATACATTACATATATGAAAAATAAAAAATCTACTCTCCTGCAGGGGTTATCCTAAGCAGTTATAATAAAATTTCACCCAAGCAGTTATATATATAAAAATGCTGAAATTAAATCACACTTGGTCGTGCTCTGATTATTAGGGGCTAAGTAGCTGAAGCGGGTACCTAAAGCAGTTATAAATGATTTATTAATTTTTAGCCCCCCTTTTAGCGCGGTGTAAGCACGACCACCTACAGGAAGACAGCATTAGTATAAAAACGTGCCTAACCT
>NW_021590096.1:0-664 GCF_001605985.2 Dendrobium catenatum
GTTTGGTCGGGAGGACCGTAGTCGGCGGGCGACGGAGTTCGGAGGGCTTGTAGTCGGTGGGCGACGTAAGTCAGGAGGACCGTAGTCGGTTGGCGACGGAGGTCGGAAGGACTATAGTAGGCAGGCGACTTAAGTCAGGAGGACCGTAGTCGACGGCGACAGAGGTCGGAAAGATTGTAGTCGGTGGGCGACATTAGTCAGGAGGACCGTAGTCGACGGGCGACGGAGGTCGGAAAGACTGTAGTTGGTGGGCGACGTAAGTCAGAAGGACCGTAGTTGGCTGGCGATGGAGGTCGGAAGGGCTATAGTCAGCGGGCGACGTAAGTAAGGAGGACCGTAGTCGGTGGGCGACAGAGGTCGGAAAGACTGTAGTCGGCGGGCGTCATAAGTCAAGAGGACCGTAGTCGGCGGGCGAAGGAGGTCGGAAAGACTGTAGTCTGACGACGAAGATCAGAAGGACAACGTCAGGTAGAAGTCCAACAATGGAAGGAAATCCATCTTCGCGTAGACGTCCAGCGAAGTCTGATAACTGGTAGAAGTCCGATGTCGGGTAGAAACTTGGCGAAGAGTGAAGGTCCGACATCGGGTAGAAGTCCGACGTCTGTTGGTGGAAGAGGAGAACTCCGGCTTCACTTGGGTAAAGTTTCAGCGTCAGGAGGGAACT
>NW_021590097.1:0-559 GCF_001605985.2 Dendrobium catenatum
TTTGAATATGTGTACGAAATGCCTTCGTACAGCTGATTATCCTGTACTAACTAGGTTCGTCCAGTACGAACGGTTATTACAAGGTCGGTTCTAGAAACTGCTAAAAACTGTTCTAAGTTGGTTAATCGTTTGGACGAGAATATGTTCGTCTGGATGAAACTTTTACAGAAAATCGATCGTACTGGACGATTCTTGACTTCATCTTGACAAAAATTTTCCAGAGGACCAATCGCCACGGACGATAATTTATTTTCGTGTAGACGAAAATTTTCCAGAGTTTCGATCGTCCTGGACGATTTTTGATTTCGTTGGGACGAAATTTTTCCACAGGACCAGTCGCCATGGACGATAATTTAAATTCGTCTGGACAAAAATTTTACAGTGAACCAATCGTCCTGGACGATAATTAATCTCGTCCTGGACGAATAGGACTTAGAAAATTTTTTGAGCAAGTTCCTATTCGTTCCATATGCTCTATAGGAGATAACTGTATGATCTTCCTGTATGAACGAATATCGTCCAATACGATCAGTATAAACATTTTATATGATCTCCTTAT
>NW_021590098.1:0-353 GCF_001605985.2 Dendrobium catenatum
CCTTTCGGCCTTTGGTTTTTGCATTCTGATTTTTCCTTTTGGTGGCCGGTCCATCTTCATCTAAGCCCTCTCCATGGGGTAATCTTCCTACAACTTAAGTTGTTAGCAATAAAGGTTTCTTTGGTGATGCTGGTAATGATTCTAACCCTAATTCTCACTCTTTTTGCGAAGTTCTTGGTAGTGTTGTTCCGTTGAAAGAATCTAATTTTGCATTTAATAAATCTTTGGTAAAAGGTTTTCCATCTTTGTTTGTTTCTGAGGATGACATTGTGAAACTTGCATCTCCTTATCAGTATACACTGGTAGGGAAGTTTTTGTTAAGGCGTCTGAACCTTGACTCCATTAGGTCTTTA
>NW_021590099.1:0-844 GCF_001605985.2 Dendrobium catenatum
CGTCGTCGGACTTCTTCTCGTCGACGAACTTTCGTCGGTCTTCTACCCGACGTTGAACTTCTACCCGACGTCGGACTTCTACTCGACGTCGGACTTCTGCTCGTCGACGAAATTTTGTCGGTCTTCTAGCCGACGTTGAACTTCTACCTGACGTCGGACTTCTCCCTGTCGTCGGACTTCTGCTCGTTAGAAGACTCCTACTCGCTGTCGAACTTCTGCTCATCAGCGGACTCCTACTCGTCGTCGGACTTCTGTTCATTAACTAACTTTCGTCGGTCTTCTACCCGACGTCGGAATTCTCCCTGGTGTCGGACTTCTGCTCATCAGCGGACTTCTGCTCGTCGTCAGACTTCTGCTCGTCAGAAGACTCCTACTCGTCGTCAGACTTCTGCTCGCCAGCAGACTTCTACTCGTCATCGGACTTCTGCTCGTCTATGAATCTTCGTCAGTCTTCTACCCGACGTCAGACTTCTCCTTGTCATCAGACTTCTGCTCGTCAGCGGACTTCTACTAGTCGTCAGACTTCTGCTCGTCGACGAATCTTCGTCGGTCTTCTACCCGAAGTTGAACTTATACCCGACGTCAGACTTCTTCCTGTCGTCAGACTTCTGCTCGTAGAAAGACTCCTACGCATCGTCGGACTTCTGCTCATCAGCAGACTTCTACTCGTCGTCGGACTTCTGCTCGTCGACGAATCTTCGTCAGTCTTCTACCCGACGTTGAACTTCTACCCAACTTCGGACTTCTTCCTGTCGTCAAACTTCTGCTCGTTAGAAGACTCCTACGCATCGTCGAATTTCTGCTTGTCAGCAGACGTCTACTCATCGTCGGACTTCTGCCCGTC
>NW_021590100.1:0-535 GCF_001605985.2 Dendrobium catenatum
ATTCGATATGGCTGAGTATAAAGGATACTTACCCCTCTATCCTAAGTCAATTGGGGATTGAACGGTCGAGGAGGTAGTTCAAGAAATAAGAAATATTCTGTTAAATAAAGAGGTAATGGCTTCTTTTGACCTAGACCTGGATGACCTCCTTGGAGAGGAAGATGATTGTGTTGGTAGTGTCTCCATGGTCAAAACTATAGGTTCCAACAAGGAGGCCGAACCTGGTAGGCGCCAGCTTGCTAGAGATGATGATCCTCATGTTGCTGGGTCCTTCAGATGAGTCCGTAAGGGCTAAGGGTGAGGAGCATATCAAAGATTTGGAGAATCAGTTGACAACTATGATGTCACAAGTCAAAGAAATGCAATAAAGATTTGACAAGTCAGAGCAGGATTCACTTAAGATTCAACAAACGGCTCGAGAGATTGTGGAAAAGGTTAGAAAGATAGAGTCTGGACCCAAGCCTCCTGAGTCAACACCAGTGATCCCTCCTTGCCTACTAGAGGCATCTCCAGCAGCACCTACAGTTCCCCCTGT
>NW_021590101.1:0-273 GCF_001605985.2 Dendrobium catenatum
ATCACCTCGTTTATTTATTAATTTGTTTTATCCTTGTTGTCTTAAATTTGTTCTCCACTACTACAGGGAGCACGCACATGTGGGCCATTGCAAAAGATAGAAAGTCACATAACTCCAAATTTATTATTATTATTATTATTTTTAACCAGAAGGAAACTTTTTATTAACAAAATATATAAATTATTAATCAAGTTTTTACATAAAAATCCTCTTGACTCTTATGAGCTACTTCCAATTTATCTTATATACAAGGGAGCATAAATTTTGTGCAAT
>NW_021590102.1:0-224 GCF_001605985.2 Dendrobium catenatum
AAAGAAGAATAAAATATATAAAATAATTAGTTATTATATATGCATATTATTAATTTTTAAATAAATTTAAAAAGATTGAATATCCAATCAAATTTTATTCCACTAAATAATACTCATTAATTAAATCCTCCGCGGGAACAATTTACCGCCTTGAACCGACATCATTCCGAAGTTCCAGTGAATCGGCTGTGAAGTCCCGCGAACCACAAGAAGGAATTTATAAG
>NW_021590103.1:0-319 GCF_001605985.2 Dendrobium catenatum
CTCCTGAAGAGGGAAGAGAACATCGATCAATTGCTGAAGTAAACCTCTTTAGAACCTCCAAGGAATCAGGGATGATGACCGGATAATATAACTCGAATCCTTGCTTGGAGCAACCTTTGTGAAACCCTCACACTCCCCCTCACAAGATCCTCTCTCTCTCTCCTAAGCTCTCCCTTTCCTTTTGACTCTCTCAGGTCAGGATAGAAGCAAAAGATTTTATCTTGAGTAAATAAGAGATCTTATAAAGAAGGGCTTCAAATCTGCCCTAAATTGCAATTAATTGATAAAGATCGTCCAGGATGATCGACAGATCGTTCTG
>NW_021590104.1:0-1839 GCF_001605985.2 Dendrobium catenatum
ATAATTATTATAAATATGTTTGTTATTAGGTACAGTGAGGAATGCTTAACCCTTATGAATGTGTTTCTAAGAATTAGGTTTCAGATGTTCGATGTGTGTGATTTTTATTATAATTGTGCTGCCATATTTTTTATAATAGATTTATATAATTTTTATTTTTCATGTGTAATTTTAGTTAGGAAAGTCTTGTTTGTGTGTGCGTATTTTAGAAGGCAGGAGATCAAATGTGTGAAAAGCAGTCAAGACCTCACACACTATTCATTGATGTATAGATTTAGGCTGAGTTGTATATATGATAGAGTTCATCTACCTTTTTATTTTATAAGGTGTATTATAGAAGTCAGTTACATTCATGACCATTAATTATTATTTGTGTGTGATGATTGATATGTTTACTTTGATTTCATATTCGAACTGCATGTTTTTTTCTTAAGTTTCTTACATTTCTTTGATTAGGGTGGCTCATATGGAGTTAAAATTAGGCTTTTTAGGATGTTGAATTTTTTATAAAGTTAAAATTTGCTTAATAAAGATAAAATGAAACATAGGATCTAAAATCAACTCATTTTTCTCAAAAACTAAAACATGATTTATTATGGGTCACTTTTTAAAATATAATTAATATTTTAAGCTTTGTTCACTTTACAGTGAGTCAAATCATGCATATTTTTTTTTTATAATATAGATGGATAAACCATTTTGCACAATATAGTATCATTCATGATCAAGCTTGATGTCCATTCCCTTCTATGCCTCCCATCACTCCTAAATTTGCATAAGACTTGATTGCATGCATTTAATACGTTATGGAGATTTTAGCTGGATCCCCTTTCCGAGCAAGGTGATAAATCCAGGTTGGCGTTACTTAGATTATTGGTGGGTTTAGGTTATAATTCCCCTCGTCGTGTCTTGTATTAGTTAAGTCGTGGACATTAGTAATTAGTGCACAATATATCCTTTATAGATTTATGATCAAAGACTGAAGATATTAGTATATTGTTGTATGCCTTATCGGCGGGTAAGCTCTCCACTCTTCAGAGGCTATAAATCTCACTCATCTGCATCACACTGATGATGTTGCTTCCATCTTTCTCTCACACATGCTTTGTGTGTGATGTTTCCTCCCCATATTCTCTCTCTTTAGACTAACCGAGTGCTTCTATGATCCTCACATGTTGAATAGTCTAATTGAGCCTATCTTTCTTTAGATTATGAGAGCTCAGATGCCCTACTATGCGTCAAATTATGAAGAGAATAATATAGTGTCCATAGTTGAGTGTTTTCTTTGGTTGATGCCTGTTGGAGAATTTTTGTATCCTCAAACGGATTGCATATTTTATAATCGGGCACGTCATAAGAATACGATATATTACCCCGGATGGTAAAAATATCATTTTTTTATGGGCTCAATAATAAAATTTACAATTATTTAACAGAGATTCCCCCACTCAATGTTTGGTTGAGTGGGGTTTATTTATTTCTGGGGTACAGACATTCCATAGGGGCAAGCCCCTATGGTTAATTACATCTTAAGTTTGATTTGGGAAAACTTTTGATTAAACTAGTGGTTTTGCTTATTTTTAAGTCATTTTAATGTTGTCTAAAGTTTGCTTTTTGTTGTTTTAAAATCCATGTAAGTCTTGCTTAAAGGGTTTTGGCCTTTAGGAATTTCAAGGAGGAGTGGATCAACTTAGAATTAGATTTTGTAATGAGAGCCAAAGGAAGGTGAAGTAGGAGCACTTGATTCTGAGATGAAACTCAGAGGTACCAAAACTATCCTATGTTGGGCTTTACATTTTTGAAATCTAATTTTGGTTTAAGTTGACATTTTTATTAGAA
>NW_021590105.1:0-227 GCF_001605985.2 Dendrobium catenatum
TTAGTGAAGTTGATTTTTATTTTTTTTTTTCTTCATTATATTTATTTATTTATTTTTAATTCCTATGATTATTATTGTTCTTTGTTCTTCTTTGTCCTTAAGGGTTATATAGTGTACTTGAATGTAAACTAAATGGGTTCTATGATCATTAAGCTTTGAAAAAAAGTTAGCAATGACCTAATTAGGCATTCATAAGAAATTAAACTCAATTGATTTCATAAAATTGC
>NW_021590106.1:0-655 GCF_001605985.2 Dendrobium catenatum
TATCATAATTTTTTTTTTTTAAAATAACAAAAAAATAATGATCAAATAAAATTTATGATTACTATCTGAAAAATAAAGTAGTAAAAAAGTTGTTCCAAATAAAATTTTAATCATCCAAAAACTACTTATGATTCGGGATGCGCACTAATCATTTGATAGTATTTTATTTGTGATTCAATTGTAAGGTACTAATGCTTATTTTTATTTAGATGTCAATCATTAGAAACTTCCAAAGTGAGAAAATCATTTCACTTTTAAAAATATTCGAAAACCTCGGTAAGCCATGCAGAATTGCACAGCAACAAGCCTGAATCTTCCTTCTCTTGTGTTCAATGTAGTTATATGGAAAAGGTAGTCATGTGCGGTTTTCAGACTGGCAAAATAATTTGTTAAGAGTCTTCACACTTTTTTGTTAAAAGATTTAAAAGGCTTCTTTTCACCATTTATTTATATGGATCTTATGACTATAGAAAAAGTTACATGTGAAAGAATAAAAAAACAATCGACTTAAATGACTCTCAATATATATTGTCCTAAACACATGTCAAATCATAAGAGGTTGAAGGAGATGGCGCGATATGGCTTTGATGATTTATCTCTTATGTTGTTGAGAAGGTTCTGTTTGAATAGTTGCTATTTGAATAATTTATAATTG
>NW_021590107.1:0-243 GCF_001605985.2 Dendrobium catenatum
ATGATTTGCAAGTGAGGTGACCTTATAAGGTTTTTTTTAGGGTATTTTAATTTTAGTTATTTGGTTGTTTTGTATGCCTTCTTTTCAATTTTTTAAGTTTTGTTTCATTTTAAGTTTTCAATATTTGTATATGTTTATGTTATATTGAAAAGGAGTGTTGTCAATTTCTTTTTTAGTGTTCTACTATATGTTTGCCTACCTGCATATTCTTCTCAAAACTTTGATAAGTTGTAAGGTGTCATT
>NW_021590108.1:0-211 GCF_001605985.2 Dendrobium catenatum
AGCAGTTAGATACTAGCTAAGACAGACTAAATGTCAATGACTGTATGCAGGAATTTTGAAAACAGCAGGAAAAACAGTGAAAAGATCTTAACGACGCAATGATATGCATGCAAAATTTAACTTGAAATGAAGGTTATGCCCTAGGATGTTTTTCTAATCATGTCGTGCATGCCTACCATGCTCTGATACCAAGATGATGTGAAACGTACAT
>NW_021590109.1:0-226 GCF_001605985.2 Dendrobium catenatum
CTAATTTACAGGAATAAAATAAAAAAAGGTATTTATATTCTCAATCTTTTATATTATATTCTTTTGAGAATTGATGATTTGCTTGTCATTTGTGTTTGTGTCGATAAATCCAAATTAATTAAGACTTCGTTTGGGACGGCTTTTTTATTGCTTTCTAAAACGGAGTTTTATTACAAAATTTTTTATTTTTGTATTAAAACTCCGTTCTAGAAAGCAATGAAAAGCC
>NW_021590110.1:0-213 GCF_001605985.2 Dendrobium catenatum
TCTGATCTGTTCTGTTTCTGATTTCTGATTTCTGTTTCCGTACCATTCTGTTCTGATATGATCTGAAATTCTGATTTCTGATTTCTGTATGACTCTGACTCTGTTGATTTATTCTGTTCTGTGATCTGATCTGTACGACTCTGATTCTGATTTGATATCTGTCCGTATAAGTTCTGATTTGATTCTGTTCTGATTCGAGATCTGATTCTGTTC
>NW_021590111.1:0-351 GCF_001605985.2 Dendrobium catenatum
AATTGAATTATTTTATATGTATATTTTTTTAACTCAAAAAATATTTAAAAGTAACATTTAAATCATTTAAATTTAACTAGCTGCAGCGAAGCCAACATGCGCACGTTTACTGGGCCAGCGGTGCGCGACCAATGATTGGCATTCAACGGATGGCGGCGGCTGGGGTCCAGGCGGCTTCTACTTAACCACGTCAACAGCCATTCTCCACCCTTTGATCTCCCGCTGCTCGAGATCAAGGGCCCAGATTGAATTCTGCAAATTGATTATACGGGAAAGGATTAGACGGCGAGATCTTGATCTCACGGTCTGGATCAAGGGCCCTAAAGGCTCCAGACAAGATTTCGATTCCCC
>NW_021590112.1:0-237 GCF_001605985.2 Dendrobium catenatum
TTGGGTAAGATTCTTAGCACACAAAAATGAGTCTTTTAAGGAATTTAAAGTTTTCTCCACATGGATTCATCGAAAATTAGGTTGTGAAATATCAACAATCCATAGCGATCATGGTGGAGAGTTCCAAAATGATAGGTTTGAGTCATTCTTTAAAGAGATAGGAATAGAACACAATTTCTCAGCCCCTAGAACACCCCAATAAAATGGTATAGCAGAAAGGAAGAATAGAACTTTGGT
>NW_021590113.1:0-2708 GCF_001605985.2 Dendrobium catenatum
CTTGTAAATAAATATTAATATATTATAAGATTATACATATTCTTTAAATTTAGATTATATGAAATATATACAAGATCGTTGAGTCATCAATACTTAAAATAATTTCATCTCTTTGAGTGAATCTGTTAAAAAATACTCTAATTTCTTTCGCATCCTAATGAAAATGATGTTTGGCTTAGAATTCTTATATCTTACTTTCTGCAAGTTTGGATCACTTGATCTAAATATCTTCCATCAGTCATCTACGTATTATCATGTTAAAGAGCTTAGTGATCAGCACACATATTTATAAATACTAATACAAATATAAGTATATACACATATTGACATTAAAAAGAGAATTACCATGTTGTATTTTTTTCATCATCGTTAGTGCAATTGGTTTTTCAAAGCTTTCTAAGCCATCATAGAATAATTTTACTTCATTTATTACAACTGTGGGCTTAGAATAAATGTCTTTATTTCTAATTAATTAAACTAGATATTATAAAATTTCTAACTTTTGACAATAGTTCTCTCTATCATACTGAAAATGAAAATTGAGAAAATATGCTACACCATAGATGTTTTGTCTCAATTGAGTATATCATCTTCTTTTTATTATAATAATGAAAGGCTTATATGATCTTTTTATATTTCTGAAAATAGCTTTAATTACCTTCCGTATATTGTATATGCCATCATATAGATATCCAAACGATGGTTTCTCATCCGAGAACAATACACAACAACGGAATAAAATTGCTTGATATCTTTGAAATGATAAGACAATTATCCCAAAATTTCAAGTTCATAATAAGTAAAGCTACTTCCTTTCCCTATGAAGTTTTAGATATCTTCAAATATGTATAGACTTGCTTGTGATTAGTGATTGTAGGTCATGATGATACTCATGGACACTTTTTAAAGTTATAAAGGATGTTACAAAATAGATTGTTTTAGGATGTGCAATCTCCTTCCAACTTAGCCTTTTTATAAGCCATGTGATTAGAATAAAAAATTATCATCTTTGATGTTTTTTTTGCTAGGCTCTTTATCAGAGCGTGCTATCAATACCATTCAAAATTAAGTTCATACAATATGCAGCACAAGGTAACCAATAGATGTTGAATATTTAGTGAAACATCTGACATGCTTTCTTATAATTAATAACATTATCAGTAACTAGTTGAACTACAATATCTAGACCAACCCACTCAACAACCACAGTAAATAAAGAACACAAATTTATAGCATCCTTTGTGATGTATGAAACATCAACTAATTTTAAAAAAGATACACCACATGGATAATATATCAAAAAATTGATTAATGTTCTGCTATTACTATCAGTCCATCCATCTATAATAAGTGTACAGCATGCTTCCTTTCAAATTTGTCTATAGTTATCAATAAGTAGCATACACTCCTTTTTATATTCCCTAAGTATATTTATTCTCATTTTGTGATAAGTGTGGAGCTTGTAACTAGGACAAATAACAACAATGACATCTATAACTTTTTGTTCATATACTGAAGTTAAAGCATTAAATGGAATGCAACAATAAAAAAAATCTTGCTAAAGCCATATTTGTATGGTGAATAGCTTATTTAGAAGCTAAAGCACTCTTAATTCATGGTTGAGAATCTAGTTTAGTTTTAGTAGTAAGGAAAGTGTTCACATCAATAATTTTTCTTTCTTTTTTTTGCAAGTTCTGATACATATGCTTCGGAAGATTGTCTTTTAGGAAGAGAAGAATAATATCTTTTTTTTTTCTCAGCAACATCTTTTATAGAAAATGGTGTATTATCCAACTTTGCATATGCTTGTTATTTTTTTCTTGAAATTTCCTTCCTTCAAGTTCTCCTACATTTGATATCGAATCTCACGGGAACCTTTTTGCAAGGAGTTATATTTTTCTTAACTCATGCTAAATGTTGTTTCATTCTATTTATTCCTCCTCGCTTGTTCGCAATACCATAATGCATACATTTGAATCGCTTCTTCCCATCAGCTCATTTAACTTCAGTGAAATGATTCATAATAATTTCCAATTTCTCTCACACACTATAATTGAAACCTAAAGCCTGATTACTGGGTGCTTTCATGCTAATTTGATTAACTAAAAGGTATGAATAATATTAAAAAGGTTGAAGTTTCAAAAGCAAAAACAGAGAAAAAAAAAAGCGATCGGAATGGAACTATACTAATGGATAATACTTAATACCAAACAATAATTTGATGATTGTCCTAATTAGAGAACTTCCATTAGAAATTGAAAGCTCTAGAACTGATGAGTTTATATGTGTGAATAATCTAATTAAAACAATTTAAATCCGACCTAAAATTTTGACAACATAACAACTAAATATAGAGATTTCTACAAAATATAAATTAGAACTACTAATGCAAAACAATCATACAGATACAATTAATATACCAAAACAAATAAAGGATTTAAAATTTTATCCATTCATTGCAGCTTATATTTTTAGGAAACATTCAAAAGAATAAGAACAAATTTCTTGCAAGGAATTTGTTGTAACAATTTATATAAAGAAAATATAACATAATGAGACATTTGAATACATAAATGATAAATCATGGTGTTCAATGAAATAGGGGAAATAAGAATTTTGTCATTGACCAAATAGTTCCATTTCATTTTCAAGAAGACAATCGCAATCTAACTAGGCATTTCATTTTCAAGTAGACAACTTCAATCTAC
>NW_021590114.1:0-239 GCF_001605985.2 Dendrobium catenatum
TGCAATTAAAAATAACAAAATTGAATTTAGCAAGAAATTCCATACCATTTTCCTTCAGCTCCTCCTTTTTCCATGCCTTTTTGATATAAGAAATAATGTTTGAGTTATCACCTTCAATGATTATTCCATCATATTTGAACATCCAATCCTTGATCTCCTCTTTAATTGAATTAATAGCAAGTAGTTCCAATTGAGCAATATCCCAATGTATAAATGATTTTCCATAAGCAAGAAGAAAT
>NW_021590115.1:0-334 GCF_001605985.2 Dendrobium catenatum
AATTTAGCATAATTTATTTTTCTTCATTTAAACTTATTATCTGATTATTGAATTTTTTTAACCTTTTCTTTGTATTATTCTTTTATGCCATGAGGGAGTTAGTATTGCGTAGGCGAGAATTGAACTTAAGATCATAGACAGCCTCCAATGCTATGAGTAATCTGATTAGCTTATGCTCACATAATTTTCACCTTCCATTAACTACTTGAATCTTATCCATTAAAAATTTGTGATGGATTGTGAAATATATGTAAGGATAAATATATCCATCCTTTTATATATAAATATATATATTCATTCTTCCATTTTTAATTGGCCAAGTTATAGTAAAAAA
>NW_021590116.1:0-837 GCF_001605985.2 Dendrobium catenatum
CTATAAATCTGGTGTGTTCTTTCCTTTATTACTTCCCCATTTGGTTTTCTTTGTGGTGACATTGGTTTTGATTTGTGTTTTGATTGAAAGATTTTATTTTTTCCAAATCACCTCTCTCTTAATTAGCTTTGGGCCAGTTCATAGGGCCTAACATCCCTAACGAACTTTCAATAAGAAGTTATGAGGAACAGTTTGGAGAACTTCTAACTAATATTGCATACTCGATTAATTTTAAGATTCATGATCTCTTAAAGCATCCTATAGTTCTTTCTCTATTTTTTCTACTCTTTATTCTCACAAGTCTAGCTCATCAAGTTTGGCCTATTAGTAAGGTTCGGTTTTTTCGTGAACAAATTTGGATCCAACATCACGTACATTTAAACATTACTACAATCAATAATATTGTATTTCAGTAACAATGAGCCAACCGGACCCTTAAGCTGCAAGCTTGATAATGGAATGAAATATAATTTAGGACGACAAGCCAAGTATCATCATTGCCATTAGCCTTATCTTAACAATCAAGGTTGGAGCGAGGCAAACAATCTAAAAGAACTACAACGAAATTAGCTGCAGAAGAAGGAACAGTAAAAACCCCTATTTTGAATATCGGACATGAGTGTTGGTTCAACTGGTTCAACTATGAACCAATTTGGGTTGGAAAGAACTGGCCGATTTATAAACATTTTATTTTTGTTTTAATTAAATTTTAAACATTATATTTTAATTTATTAAATTATTTTCACTTCTTAAAATATTTTTATTAAATATGATGATTAATTACATCATAACTATACAAGTTATCTCAAATATCTCACATAATTTGTTTAGTAAAAA
>NW_021590117.1:0-224 GCF_001605985.2 Dendrobium catenatum
ATCGTTACCTCCTCCCACTTCCACTCAGGGATAGGCAATGACTGCAACAGTCCACCTGGTCGCTGATGCTCTGCCTTCACCAACTGACAGGCCTCGCATCTCGACACAAACTTCACCACATCCTTCTTCATCCCAGGCCACCAGAATAAAAGCTTCATATCAGCGTACATCTTACCACTGCCTGGATGAACAGTGTAGCCTGAATGGTGAGATTCGTACAGAAT
>NW_021590118.1:0-238 GCF_001605985.2 Dendrobium catenatum
ACTACAGAACAGGGCAAAGCTGCCTTACCATGCTTAATAAAGTTATGGTTTTTCCAGTTTAAAAACACGGCTACACAATAAATTCTAGCTAACCCAAAATTCTGTCAAGATCCCCTTCTCAGCTCCTGAAGACAACCCTCCAAAGATTGAAAAACTCGAATACAAAACCCCCAAGCACGAATACTATTAAGCACATCCTAAAAGAATTTGCAGTGAACAATAATATGCTCATAGTTTT
>NW_021590119.1:0-453 GCF_001605985.2 Dendrobium catenatum
GCACCCAACCATGGATCCTACCCATCTGCAAACCACGCTAGACATGATTATGGGCCAATTAGGAACACTTACACAACAAATGAAGGATACCCAAACGAGTGTAGCTGAACTTAGACGTCATACGGGAGAAAGACTAGACAATATTGAAAGAATGGGACACCCGGCTATCTAGACACCTTTTAGACCTCACACACCATATGGCGAAGATACCCGAACTGACTACGAACCTCCTAGGGATTACTACCGACCCAACCACCGACTCCAACAAGAACCGGTAGGACGTGACGCGCCTTGGAGGGACAATGACACCCAGCTCCTTAAAAGCATTAAAATAGATGCCCCGACTTTTGACGGAACTTTAGAACCCCAGGTTTTCCTCGATTGGATCAAAGGGATGGACAGTTACTTTAAATGGCATAACATTTCGGAGGAAAAGAAAGTTAGATTCGCTGA
>NW_021590120.1:0-1459 GCF_001605985.2 Dendrobium catenatum
ATAAAATGGTATGGTGGAGCTATATTTTCTTGTTAAAACTATAAATACTCTTCCCTTGATAGCCCTGCTGTCTTGTTTTGGTTTCAATATTATGTTATTGCAAAACAATTCTAGAACTATAAAATATTCTTGGTTAACTGTGTGATTTCATATACATATTGCGCATTCCTGCTGTACTAAAAAATGGTTTTTCTTTCAGATCATTTATTTTTTTCCTTGGCCTCATTGAAGTACTAGTTCTTTGGCGTCCCAAGGAGTAGTAGGCTGATGCACTCATTCTTGGTTTATTTGACTTAAGTTGAGCATAGAAGATAGACTTGACATCACTATTATTTATTTTTATGAGTGTTCTTACCTCTGTTATTCAAACATGCATATTGTTTATGTAGAATATATGCATTTATTTATGTGGAATAAACGCATTTAATCATAGCTACACTAATGTCTCATAGGATCTGAAGGCTTATTTAGTTCCCCCTCTTTGCTTAGAACTGCCAAACATCGTTAGTGCATAGGTACACTACCTAGAGAGAGATCTTATGGGCAGAAATAATTGTATTGCTGGATTAAGGTGCAAGAGGGAGAAAATTTGATCGGGATGGGGTTTCTATCAATTATATTTTCCTTAAGATGTGTGCAATATAAAAGTTGATGGATTAGTAGTGTATTCTTCGTATATCTAATCAAATCTGCCATGACCAAATTTTGGTCAGAGCATCATAACACAAATATTTTCTATACAAGAGGAGAATTAATCTTATCTATAAACCATATCCTTCCTAATGCGTCCTCATTCGATTGGCATGATATATGATTGTCTCCTAGTTCCATGTCAGCTATAGGCGTATTCTAGAATCACATTTATTGGATGATCATGATTTCACTGAATTGCTATATTTGCATTCAAAAATAGTTGTTTGAGGGTAGTAGAAGCATTAAGAGGTTTATGGTTAATAGTTGGTCTATATGTTGTATGCCGTGGAATCAAATTTTTTGCCGTGTAAAGCGTTTTTTATTTAGATTTAGTGTCTAAAGGATTTCGTTTGAGTAGATCTAAAATGAAATATATGAAGTGTAATTTTAGTAATAATAGTTTTTGTGGGGGGATTGTGACTTTGGGTGATTAAATCATTAATAAAAGTACACATTTTAGGTATCTTGGGTCTATGGTTCAGAATGATGGTGAAATATGTTGCAAATCAGGAATCAAGATTGAGATTGTTATTTTTTGATGATAACAAAATATTATTGTTATGATTTTATTGTTTATCCTAGTATATATTAGATATTTCTATTTTCTGTGTATTAACATTTCAGGTAAATCATATACTACTCCAGATTACTGAAGACTTCAAGACAAGGTAAAATCGGATTTAATGTATAGAGTTTGTATATCTTTATTTTTATTTCTTGAGTCTAAGCAAGTGTGATTGTAATTGGGTAATCGTGCACACACACG
>NW_021590121.1:0-2004 GCF_001605985.2 Dendrobium catenatum
CCTATACTGGTGACGCCTTCAGCTCGAGTATTCGACACACAAGACCTCCCCTCCCTCTGCCGTCGTTTAAGGCAATTCCCTCATCTGCATCCAAGCCATTAGACAAAAAATACTAATTGGTACATATTTTTATTTTTTATTTAAACTAAAAAGACAAAATAAATCAGATAAGGTATTTTTTTATAACAATGAATTCTAAAGATAAAATATTAATTTAATTGATTAAAATAAATATTTATATTAGTTATTTAATTTAATATAAATTATTTAAATTTATTTACTTATATTTAATAAAATAATTTAATTATAAAATTTACTATATTTAAGTTTAAATCTTATAACATTTAATTTTTTTATATTTGTAAATGATAATTTATTTTTATTTTTCATTAAGTTTAAGTATTAAATTCAAAAATTTAAGTTATTAAAAATTTTATATTTTTAAATTATTTTTAAAAATATATATAAGATATTTAATTTGAACAATAAGTATTAATAGTTCATACTTATTTTTTTTTTATTTTTTGTCGGAAAATCCGCCGAAAAGTCCTTCGAAAAAAATTCCACATGTGTCGGAAACAACATTCAAAAAAGAATTTGTCGGAGAATTCAGTCAAACAACTTTTCAGTCGGAAATCCCGCAGAAAATTCCCCCGGAATTTGCTGAGATGTGACGCATTTTTTCCAACCGAAATTTGTCGAAATTGAAGCTTTTCTGTAGTGCAGATACGGTGGATCTGCTTATAAAATATATCACTCCAATATAGAATCGCGAATAATTCTACCATTATCAAGTCCCTAACTTAATATTGGAATGACAACTTGATCTTCACTAAATGCAAGAAAGGGTAGCTATATCCTAAGGAATCAAGAATTTTTATTTCAATGAGTTTAATCGAGGCTCTAAAATATGCAAATGTATGTAACTAACATCATGTATGATGATGCATGAAGAAAAAGCATACAGAAAGCCTTTAATTCATTTATCTAGAAATATAAATACAACCCGGGGTCTACGAGAAAGTAAGGTGGCCAAGCTACACTATAACATACTTGGATTTCTATACCTATGAATGAAATAGGTCTAAATATGATTGTTTATTATCTTATGGCTCCAAGTTTATACTATAATCCCAGAAGATAACACCCTCCAAAGAATAAGAGATTATCTTTTGGAACCCTATACATATACATAAGCAATCATATTTAGCCTTTTACAACTTTTTAAATGCATACAACTCCATCTAGTTATATTCTAGACATTTTACATTTATATTTAACTCTTTCATATACATTTGCACCTATGTACATTCTACTTCACTTTACTTCTACAAGCAAGCTTAGATACATTCTATTTTGCTCTTCTTCTTAAAATAAACAAAAGGTGCCATAAACATAAATGCAACATTTATATGAATGTAGTGTAAGTGTATACAATTTAATAAAACAAAGTGCACCAATAAAGAAGTAGTTATGCATGTCATGATATCCAGAGTACTAAAAGTAAACAAACACACCAATGAAATCCTCCAGGTAAAGTTACCTACATCATACCAAACACACTATGGTCTAACCTAAGACTAAAGTTAGTGATCATAATAAATAGGTTCTAGTGTGTGTATAAGCTATGTGGTTTGGGATATTCCCTAGGTTCATCATTGGTTGAAGTTTTCTAACACCTCTATTATGTTCGTTTAAAGTCAGAGGACATATAGTTTCAATTTGAGTTAGTGTTTTAGTACTTTTCAATCAAATACACCCTTTCCTTTCTAAAAGGAGTCAAACATAATGGTATAAAAGCTTTAATATCTAAGTATTTTATTATTACTTTTGGAATGATTAATTTAAGTTGAATAAAAATTATCTTTGTTTACACCAAAGCTATGACATTTATTTTACTCTCATTGGTTCTAACTTAATATCGTTATAAGCATGGGTTACCCAGTAATTATCATGGCTAATTATGTTTGATTGTTGATTATTATGGTTCATTAGTTTGGATTA
>NW_021590122.1:0-280 GCF_001605985.2 Dendrobium catenatum
CCTGTAATCAGAGAGTATCCAGAGGTGTTTTTAGATAATTTGCCAGGATTACCACCAGAAAGATTTCACTATTGAATTGATACCGGGTTCAGAACCAGTGGCAAGAGCACCTTACAGAATGGCAGTCAAAGAGTTACAGGAGCTGAAAGGTCAATTACAGGAATTGCTCGATAAGGGGTTCATCAGGCCAAGTTCCTCACCATGGGGAGCTCCAGTACTATTTGTAAAGAAGAAAGATGGGAACTTCAGAATGTGCATAGATTACAGAGAACTGAATAAG
>NW_021590123.1:0-661 GCF_001605985.2 Dendrobium catenatum
AAAGTACAAGAGTAGAAAAAACCAGGAATCCACACTATCATCAAGTCTTTCCTTCTTTTGAAGGCTTGCTCCCAATTTTTCTTTCAAACTCTCTCACTCTCACTCCTTAGATTATTGAAGATATGCATGAAAACAGAAAAGAAGATAGGCCCCTTACAAGAATTTCAACCTTCGATTAATAATTCATACTCAAAATAACATCGAATTGCTTCCATACTCAAAATAACATCTAATTGCTTGAAGTGCTGTGACGCAAAATGTTTACTGTTTCGGAGCTCAATTTCTAAAGCAACACTGCAATGCTGAAGAGTTCTGGCATTATAGCCCTGAGCAATGTTTAAAATTGTGTATTCGGGTATTAAGGCGTTTTTCGTTCGTGAGGCGAGGTGTATGATGGGTGGATATTTTATGAGGGGAATCAGGGGATGGAGGGCTGTTTGATGGATATTTCTTGACATTAAGCATATCAATTTCATCGTGAGAAACTAACTGGAGGACATTACAAATATGAGTTTTTTTTTATATTAGCAAATAAGTTAGTGACAACCTCTGGAGTATATACAATATCATCAGCCCATCGTAGAAAACGGGCCTTTTGTCAGCATACATAGGAACATGAAAAAAAGTATGCTCCAGGAACCAAATCTGCATAAGATGAAAA
>NW_021590124.1:0-255 GCF_001605985.2 Dendrobium catenatum
AATAAGCAAATCTTTTTTCCCTTAATTTTTTTTTTTGGAACCTAAATTTATTAAAAGTAGAATTTAATTCATTATTTTCAAAAAATTTATCAACTAATGGTTTATATGAGACAACTTTATTTCTATTTTATTTTTTAGACCGTAAGCATGATTTTTATTTAAGCGCTATTAAATAATTTCAAAATCCATTGTGATTTATTTACATCACGATATTTTATTATAATTTTTATAATAGAAAATATGATAAACTACTAA
>NW_021590125.1:0-258 GCF_001605985.2 Dendrobium catenatum
AGGCCTCAAGACTTTGGATTTGAGTCTGGATTTCTGGATTTGGAATGGATTTCAAATTTGAATGATTGGAGTATCCAAATCATTTACAATCATGTGGTGATTGTTAATAAATGGATAGGGTCAAAGCTAAATCAAAGGTAGGGTCAAAGTCTAGGTTGGAATTTTGATTCTTAAGTGGATTGAATCAAAGTTTGGATGTGTTTGGAATTTGAATTAATTGGTGTTTGAATTGAATGAGATTTGAGATTTGAATCAATC
>NW_021590126.1:0-499 GCF_001605985.2 Dendrobium catenatum
AACTGTAAGAGAAATACTTAAATGCTCCTCGAAATAACAGCTTCAAATCTGCAAGCAATGACCTACAATAAAATCAATTATATAGTTTGCAAACTCAAATATGTAAAAAAAAATATATTGCTATGCTCAGATTAAACCTTCATATTCATTAATCATTTAACCTCATAATGAGGTCATTGGGATGTATGATGTAAGTTTAATCAATATGGTCATATTGACAAATTACCATCATAGGTGACAATTTATATTAACTTAATATATGTTCTTCGAATAAGATTGTAAGATAGTATCTGTTATTCTAAGTTACTAAAAATTGTCACTTGGTTGTAAATTGTAATAGTACATAAGAACTTACACTTATACGAGTCCCACTTTCATCTTATAAGGTTAATCATCATCGCTTCATCGCATATACTGTTATACATTTCTCATTTCACTTCCTTCTGGCTTCCTTGCATTTCCATTTTCAACTTCCAAAACCCGAAAGCACTCAAAGCAG
>NW_021590127.1:0-248 GCF_001605985.2 Dendrobium catenatum
CTTAATGATATAGTGACAAAAAAGTACTTTTTGTAAAGTTGGTGATCAGGTGGAAGGTATTAGTGAAGCCTGTTATGTTCACTAAAGAAAAAAACAAATCTATGTACTCTATGTATGGAAAATTATGCACCCCTATTGGTGTATTCATTCATTGCGGTGTTTGTTGTGCTAAAGAATCTGTACGATAAGCTACTCACCTACCCTTATGTGGTTATCTTCATTTCATAATCATTTGTGATGCTTACGAT
>NW_021590128.1:0-227 GCF_001605985.2 Dendrobium catenatum
ACCCTATGATTCATAACTCAAGGGTTTGACGCCTTTAGGGAATATACTGGCTTTGGCCGTGATCGTAATATAATGGTGCCATTTTGCGGCGAAACCACCCGATCAGAGGGCACGTGCCACGTCCCTTTTGGCAAGAGACTATTTGAGGATGAATCCTAGTGATACACCCGACATGCATTCGCTCTTTGTGAGCTGAGGTTAATTTCAAATTTATCACCCCCGACAAA
>NW_021590129.1:0-375 GCF_001605985.2 Dendrobium catenatum
TCTTATTAACCATTTCAACATTCGTTAGTTCCCTACCTAATGCATGCAAAGAGGTAACTATTTGTGTGAGTCTTATGTACATATTAGAAATGGATTCATTTAGTTTCATGCGAAATAATTCATAATCATGTAACAAGATATTAAGTCTAGATTGCTTAACCTCATTAGTCCACTCATAAGTTATACAAAGTCTATTTCATATGTCCTTCCCACATTTGCAAGTGGAAACACGCATATAGTCTTTTGATTTTAAAGCTCAAAAGAAACTATGCAAGCATATGGCATTTAGTTGTACTAAGTCACGTTCTTCTACGGTCCAGTTTGCAAAAGGTGTTTCAACTCTAATTCCGTCAACTAGTCTAGTTGGTTCTGTAT
>NW_021590130.1:0-640 GCF_001605985.2 Dendrobium catenatum
ACTACACCTTTTTATCTGTATGCGTGTTGGATCTTCGTACAAAACTAAAACGTTAAAATTTATATTTCTCTACCGCCGTTAATATTCCAGGACACAACAGTATCATTCAATTAAAAATAGAACAAATAAATGGCTGTATCCAACAAACAGAACTCTCGCCACTTGCAAGGTTTGCAAATAGATCGATGGACCTACATTGAGGTGGTTGTGCGCATCATTACCACTAACTTGAGGTTCGGAATTTCGAACTCCTAATCCTAGTTATAGGCTTCGTTTGGACTAAAATTTCGTTTTACAAAGCAATAAAAAAGCCGTCCCAAAGGAAGTCATAATTGAGGTCATCTAACTGTTGCAAATTAAAAAAAAAAAAATCTAACTGTTGCAAATCAACCCAATAATCAATTAAGCTGTGTAAACAAACGGAAGCAACAAAAGGGTGGTCCTTTACTGAAGCCTTAAATCGGATGATAAATCAATCATACAACTTAATTTATTGTACCAAATAATAACAATTATGATGGCATTGTCGAGATAGGAAATATCCACAAAATGGGATACAAAGTCATATTCAGCTTAGGGATGCAAGCAAGGTGAGGGAGGAGCCTTGCGACTTGCGAAGAGCTTCATATTAAGGTAGAAC
>NW_021590131.1:0-324 GCF_001605985.2 Dendrobium catenatum
GTATGGAGCTCTCCAAATACAAGAGGGAGCATGAATAATCCAAGGATTTGCTGCCCTTTTTCATTGAAGCCATGCACCATCAATTTATCTGGCCCGAGGTGTTCCACATCAAGGCAGAGAGATCTCAGTGCTTTCAAGCTTATCAAATTCATGGAAGAGCCGGGATCGATCAGGATTTGACTGATGATCAGCTTATCGCTCTCTGTAATAACATACAGAGGACGATTATGGTCTGCAGTCTCAAGCATCATGTCATCTTCGGAGAAAGCAATGAATGACTCATTTCAAGCTTGCAGAACCTCAGTCAAACTACGTTCAGCAAAA
>NW_021590132.1:0-266 GCF_001605985.2 Dendrobium catenatum
TTCTGAGAGTTGGTTCTATCAAGTTTGGGGATTTATACCTTGGCGAGCGTCAAGGCGAGGGGCACAAAAAATCAGGAAAAAAATATTTTTCATATTTCCTTTCTTTTTCTTTCCCTCTTTTTTGTTCTCATTTTTTTTAATAATACACACACACACACACAAATATATTTAAATAATAATAGAAATTAAATAAGAGTAATAAAGATATTAAAGTTAATACTAATAATAAGAAATAATAATTATTAAATAACAATAATAGGTAATAA
>NW_021590133.1:0-304 GCF_001605985.2 Dendrobium catenatum
AGATTTGGGTAGAGAAGATGAGGGTAGCATGTAACGATCTCGAGAACTCACTAAGAGATCTCTAAAGGAACTCACAAAGAGATCCAAAGAGTGGCACTCACAAAGAGAACACAAAACAAATTTTCATTTGATCATTCAATAATCTCATACAAGATACAAGGGGCCATATAAATAGGCTCCAAATAAAAGTAAATGCAAAAGTCTAAAATGCCCCTTGGTGCTACAAGAGCAACTAATACCCTCAAGGGTAAAATGGGAAAACTAAGCAAATAAATGCATAACATATAAACTGCTAGTACAAATA
>NW_021590134.1:0-215 GCF_001605985.2 Dendrobium catenatum
AGATTTTTTACCTAAAAAGTAGCTTTACAAAATAGCAAAAAAACTATCCCAAACAAAACCTAAATGAAATTATGTTGTGACATGCATTTTTATATAAATTTTATTTTCAAAAGTATAGCATTTACAAGAGGGTTTGTGAAATAGCTTGTGAAAATGGAAGACTGCTTTGGATTTCCTTACAAGAAAATTAAATATAGAAAGAATTAGAACACCAT
>NW_021590135.1:0-210 GCF_001605985.2 Dendrobium catenatum
TCAAAAATCCAGAAAGATATGAAGCATATTTCGCAGATAGGTGTTTGAGCGAAGTTCTTCATGCCAGAAATGAACCTGTTGTCACATTCTTAGAAGAAGACCTCATGCTAGGGACTATAGAACATAATCGTCCTTTATATGTCACGGCAGAAAGTGATGGCATCATAATAATTCGAATCTTGATTGACCCTGGGTCTTCAATAAATCTTA
>NW_021590136.1:0-2627 GCF_001605985.2 Dendrobium catenatum
ATTTGAGCGCTCAATTGTTCAAGTTCTGAATTAATTAATCAAGGGAACTAATTTTCTAACTTTCAAAATTGAAAGGAATGGATTCCATAGCTGTGTATTAACATTCCCAGCCATTTGTTTCATTATGTTTCTGAAATACAAGGATTGAGTTTATTTCTTCCAAACTATTTTGAGTAAATAAAAAAACTAAATATCACAAATAGGAGTTTATTAATAACTCAGGATTAAGATTGTTTTATATATGTTCATCTTTATGATTAATTTTAAATTCTCTATAATTAAAATAGAATTTAATAGAGAATTCAAAATTTATCTGGTCCAGTTCTATATAATCATATTATATAAAGTACCTCCATCCTTAATATCTCCATATCGAATAATCCGGATAAGATTATTCCATTCTTAATGTTGATGGACCGTACTAATAATATTTAATTATAGATTCCAACTATAATTAATAATTATGAACTTGTTTTGATTATTATCCATAATTCAATCCTCTTGTATATAATTATATACTAAATTATAGTTACATAAATAATCATGGAACAAAAAATATTATATCAAATGATAATATCAAAATATGCTAAACTTATCTTTAAATATTTATTTTCATAGAAAATATATTACAATAATATTTCTTTAGGGCACAACCCTAACACCCTAGACCCTGCACATCGATGAAAACTAGTTGAGTTGGGTAGTGAATAGAGAGGAAACAAAAGGAGTTTTTCCCGAAAAAGGCAAACCAGGACATAGAGAAGAGAGGAGAGGACGATGGTTCTGTAGCGGTGGAGCAACGGATCGGCAACAAAAGCACCGAGGAAGGGAGCCGAGGAAGGGAAGAAGCATGGAGACGCTGGACCAGTTATTAACAAAGGCGGCGGCGGCGGCCGTAGAGAAGTTGAGGGGGCCGGTGAGGTAAGTTACGAGGTTGAACGAGATGCCGTAATACGGCATATCCTCAGCAATTTTAAACCCTGACTCCAATAAGAGAGGTATTCAATGAGGTGATGAGGGAAGAGGTAGTAGATAGAGGGAAAGCTCACCTATGATAAAGAACACAGAGGTCTAGCCACCAGAAGATGATCGGGAGATGGGTTGACCACGGTAGTCTACTACTCCTACCATGATGGAGGATGGCCCGAGAAGGGGTCTCTTCTCCATTGAATTCTCTCTCTCTCTCTCTCTCTCTCTCTTACTGGTTAATCGCGAGTTCCTCCGGCGTAGTTTGGAAGAACTTGACAGGTGTTGGAGTGGAAAAGGCAGTAGTGCGCCATAAATATTATTTCATTTAATGAAAAAAAAAGAGGCAGTAGTTTGCCGTTTATTTTAAAAAAATTGCATTTCACCGTTCAAATAACATTTAAATTGTTCTTCATCCTTAAAAAAAAACACTTGTTGTCATTTTCAAATAATTATGAGTGGTTTAATTTATTTTAAATGTAAAAAAATATTTTCTTAGTAAAATAATATTTACAAATGATTATACTTATAAATAAATTGCTCGAGCATCTTCTATTGAAGGATAAAATCATCCATTGTTGAATGAAAAATAATAATTAAGCCTTTTAAATAAATAAGTCGACATATAAGAGCAAGTACTAAAAAAGCAACCTTATATTTCAATAACTAATATTATTGTTGATCAATATCCCCAAGAAACCCTTAGCTCCAAATAAGTCCTTCAAGGACGTAGGTTGATTAATTGAAAAATATATGCAGAATATAATGTAATCGAAAAATTATAATAAGATAAGACATTATTAGATCTCATCAAATAATTTATTTAAATTTAATATTTCTTATAATGTTGAACATGGCCTTGACGTATAAATAAGGGGCAAGAAACATATCCTAAGATATATTGAATCATTTGCTCCAGTTTTAAGTTTTGTATTAGAATAATTTAAACTTAAAGTTTTTTTTTTTTTAATCTAGATAACTTTTAAGCTTGGTAGGTTATTAAGAGGACCATCGAGGCATATTCAAAAGATAGTATATAAGTATTAAAATAAAGTTCTATTTTTTTAATTTTTGATTTTGTTGGTTGGGTGTGTAATTATTGAGCACTTTGTAAGCCTTAAAAGCTTCTTATGGAGAAAAGTCTCCTAGTATAGTTATATGTCATAGAGCCTCCTTTTGGGTGATTTATATCATTATGCTTGCTTTTAATTTATTTAGTTATGGTTTTATGTGCATAATTGAAATTTTTTCAAGTGTAAAATGTATTAAATTCTTCTTCATAGTATGAAATTTGATCATGGCTAAAATTTGGAAAAAAAAATTATCCTTCTTGTGAAATTTAAGATTTTGGATACTTAAATAAAATGATTAAAAGATATTTATTTTTACTTAGTTACTACTTGATATCTTGTGGATTGTAAGTTTTATTATTTTGTTATTGTGAACTACATCATGAGTTACATAAGTAGGAAAATATTTCATTGGGAGTGGAAAAAAATGAGTTACATAAGTAAACCCTAGACTCTTAATTGTTCTACATCATTTTTAATTGGATGTTCATAGAGTAACACTCCCTCGCTCTCTGCTAGGGTTCCCGCCTGGGTGATTCTGGCACTCCTCGGCCGGCTAGGGCGCACGCTCCTCGGTGCTCCAGGGAAGTT
>NW_021590137.1:0-479 GCF_001605985.2 Dendrobium catenatum
ACCGGAGACTCTAGCAACATGATATGTTAGGCCACTCTGTCTAATCACCCTATTGACATCATACCATATGAAAGTGTCTTCACTCATTAGGGTGTGGGCTCTATATCCTTCAGTTCTTAAGTTCAGAAAGGCACCAATGTCATTCTTGGTGATTTCAACTTTTTGTTTGAAAACATAAGAACTTATATAGGTGTGGTCAGAATTAAAACTCATGTTAGCTAGAAAATAAAGAAAGGTTTGTTTGTTGTAAAGGTGGACGAGAGAAAGAATGAATTGAAACTAGGTGGAGGCAAAAAGGTGCATTACCTTAAAGTGAATCTAACTTTGAATCAGAATGCGAGACGAAGTTATTTTGGCAGAGGCAAAACGAGGAAAAGATTCCTCATTTGCTTTTGACAGGAAGTTTTCAGAGGCATTTTTGTGACGTTTCTTAGCCAATACTTTTTTGTCTTTTGCTTGAGGAGGCCATTGTTGATTTG
>NW_021590138.1:0-1829 GCF_001605985.2 Dendrobium catenatum
CCAACACCATCCACTTGAAATTTATAATTGGGATGAAAGGAAAATATCATAAGGATCAATTACTCATCATGAACAATAATTTTACATAAAGATTCCCATAGTGCAATTGAATCTTTAATACATTCATGGAATTTACTTCAAGATCTAAAGTTACAGAATTTGATTAGATGATGAAAATCAAATGAATAAAAGACTTAAATTTTGATATTCAAATTGAAGTAGAAGCCCATAATTCCACTGCATTAGATGATGCCTTCAATTGAAGGCCAGAAGTTTATTTTTTATTTTAATTTAAATTAAGATGAATTATCATTTTGGGTACTCCTACATTTAAATTTCAATCACTTGTTAGTATTTGATATCAATTTGGATAAAATCAGTTCTAAATGTTGATTATAACCCAATCTGTATAAATAAGATATGATTAATGTGATTTTCCTTATCCATGACTTACAATTAAATTCAATATTCAATCTCCTTTATTTTGTCTCTATTCTTACTTTCCACTCTCTCAGTCCCACTAGGTATACTTCATGGGAAAGTCTCCAAATATTCACTCCTGATCTCCAATATAAATTCCAAATTGTAGAACCACGGTCCTTTTCCTTACAAGAAACCACATAGAACTATTTTAATCACAACTATATTGTTCCCAATATTTGAACATCTTGATTTCATCATAAGCCAGAGGAATAAGGAATTAAGAAGTAATACCTACCCATCCATATGATATATATCAGCATCTCTCATAATCTACTACATGACGATAATAGTGGGCTCCATCATTATCAAACAATCTCCTACACTAGCATATCTAATGAATGTTCATGGTTGAATTTATCAAGTTAAAGAGAATTATCTTTAGTAGTTATACAGAAGTGAGTTAATTAGGCTATTTCCCATTTTTCATAATAACACTTGCTAGTAGTACTTAACGTATGGTAACCAAAGAAGACTAAGGCAACCCCAAACCATGATAAGGTTCAAGAAAGAAACTCCCCTCAATTCAATATTGATCTATAGGAGCAAATGAGCTTAAAAGGAGAATATGATCTAAGTGGCTCTCCCAATATTGGGCTTGGCTAACAAGATATTTTAAGTTACTGGTGAACCAAGATGGAACACTAAAATTACACTAAGATAACCTAAATTAGGTCAAGTCACATAAAAAGCATGAAGACAAATGGATGAACTAAGCATATGAGGAGGCTATAATAATATGGCTACAAGAATCTTGTCTAGAGAATGGCTAGACCAAGTAATATGAAAATTGCATGGGAAGTAAAACAAGCTACATAAAGGACTGTTCTCAAAGTTACGTCTTAATTTTTATAAAAGTAAGATTTGTTTCTCTTGATTGTTTTCTCTTTGTGCCTTGCTCTAATTAGCTTGCACCAATTGTTAATTCCCTTTACATATATACAACCCTCATTAAATAATTATTATTTTAATATTAAAAAAATGCTTGTTTGGCAAAAAAACTCCCATAAAACGTTTTATCAATGTTTTTATTGATGAAATGTTGGATAGTACTTAGATAGGATACTAAGGATGATAATTAAAAGATTTGCTTGTTCTTTAGGATAGTTCCACTGTCATTCATGTAAGTATATTTAATTTGATTTTTTGTTATTTGTTTGAGTTTACAAATGGACTCATTATTTGCACTTATTTTTTATTGAAATTAATGGTAAATGGGAAAATAAAAAAATTTATCTACTTTCCTCTCAAAACCCCCTCTCAGTCTGTCCATTTTTCACTCTCCACAACCCCTCTTAGGCCTTAAAAAAGGAAAAAAAAAAAACACAATGGAAGAAAAAGAAGAAGGC
>NW_021590139.1:0-208 GCF_001605985.2 Dendrobium catenatum
TAATCCTGATGTCGGTGTTCTTGAAATTGCTAGAGTACAATTGTTGAGGCTTTGATGCAATGTACTTTCTCATAAAATATTAAATGATTAATGAGGCTTATTCTAACAATATGGAGTTCTTGGTTTTCTGATAGAAATGATTAGAATTTATCTTCTAGAAATCTATAAATAGGCTATATTTGTACACATTCATAGGACTTAGGGTGGA
>NW_021590140.1:0-643 GCF_001605985.2 Dendrobium catenatum
ACTAGTCTTATTGTTAGTGTAGGGATTTCTTGTTGAAGCCATTCATGTATGCAACATTAGATTGACTTGATTATTTTATGATCTTAACTCTTACGTGTGTGATTCAGCCTAAGTTTGTCTTACCGCTCATTGTGTTTTCTTTTGTCATTTGAAACCAATATAAAGATTATAATTATTGTGCTCTAAATATTAAGCGTGCAAATGTCCTTAAAGTAATTCATCTTCACATGTACGTTTTACATCACTAATTATCCCTAGTTGTCCCCCTTTATGGAACTTTGATCATACTATAAGTCACTCTTTAACTGATCTAGGATGGACTAGCCTGGGAGCTCTAGGATCGAGATAGTAAGATTAGAGAATTGGTCTAGTCCTTCTGGGTAAGCAAGCCTCCTGAATCAGGAAAAAACTTTTAGGGTAACCTAAATCCTTAGACCATAATAGGTCAAATATGTCTTTTTTTGTTTTTTTGACGAGGAAGCACTGTCCTTAGGCCAGTGAAAATCCCGGTACACGGGCCAATACTTAAGGCTTTCACTACTTGCCAAGGGATTCGAACCAGAGACCTAGGCTTTGCCCAGCCGGCTCTTCACCACCCGGACAAGCAGCGGTGGGTCAAATATGTCCAGTGAATAAGTTAATG
>NW_021590141.1:0-852 GCF_001605985.2 Dendrobium catenatum
AAGCCCACTCATCCAATTCACCCATCACTCCTGACATTGACAGTTGACACGAAATAGAATGGACCAATATCCACCATTCATTCATAGCAAACACAAAGCATCCAATGACCAAAGCCCTAAAGCTATCTGTTCAACGATCTCACCATCGATCCTACCCTACGTTCTCCTTTTTGACAGCTGCTCCGCCATCTGGTCCGCACTAGAATAGTGATTACAGGCTATAAATCTCTTTAGGGTCATACAGTTGAAAAAAGAGCTGCACAACATCTCTATGAAGAATCTTACCATGGCACAATATCTCACTGCCATTAAGACCCTGGTCGACAACATTTCAGCCTCTTGATCTCAAGTGGATTTCGAGGATATGTATATCTTCAATGGTTTTCCATCATCTTACCGGGCTTTTAAAACATCTATTCGAATGAAGCTGTCCCCGATAAGTCTTGAAAACCTCTACTCTGTTCTAATGAGTGAGTAAATCAACATTGCTTATGAAGCAAACAGAGAACTCCAACCTGTAGATTCCCACACAGCTTTATATTCCTACTGCGGCTGTGGTCGGCGCGGTCATGGTGGATTCGTGTTCAAC
Source organism: Dendrobium catenatum (assembly GCF_001605985.2). Classification (NCBI taxonomy): domain Eukaryota; kingdom Viridiplantae; phylum Streptophyta; class Magnoliopsida; order Asparagales; family Orchidaceae; genus Dendrobium; species Dendrobium catenatum. Next base: position 590 of record NW_021590141.1, read on the forward strand.
CCCTCTACAACCAACAAAACTTTAACATCTTCTACCACTTGTCAGATCTGCACTAAGCGGGGCCATTCTGCAATGCATTATTGGCATCGCCTCAACCCAAATTACATACCTCCACCGGCAACAACCCCACCTAAGGCGATGATAGAAGATACCTCTTCTCCATCAATAGACTTGTACATCGACTCTGACGTCACACCTCACACCCAACTTGGACAGTCTAGCTCAACCCATCTTCTACTAAGGAACAAACAATATCACAGTTG
>NW_021590142.1:0-646 GCF_001605985.2 Dendrobium catenatum
TTGCTATCATCAAAATCATGAACCATAGATCCACAATATATTTGTGTGAATCTTGTGTACATATCAGAAATGGATTCATTTGGTTTAATGTGAAACAATTCATAATCATACAACCAGATATTAAGTCTAGATTGCTTAACCTCATTAGTCCCCTCATAAGTTATATAAAGTCTATCCCATATATCCTTTCCACTCTTTCAAGTAGAAACCTACATGTAGTCTTCTGATTTAATAACACAAAAGAAACTATTTAAGCATTTGACGTTTAGTTGTGCTAAGTCACGTTCTTCTACTGTCCAGTCCATAAAAGGTGTTTTAACTCTAACTCTATCAACTAGTCTAGTTGGTTTTGTATACCCTTCCTGGACTAAGATCCACATACGATAATCAAGTGATTGTAAAAATGTAGACATTCATCTTTTTCAAAAATCAAAAGGAATATTATCGAATAATGGAGGTCTAGTTATAGAGTAACCCTCAGGGGTATTTCGGTTTCCAAATGTAGCCATCTACGTTAATCAAAAAGTAGTCTAAAATTTTGATTTTGAAACAAAGCTCTGATACCATTTGTTGAAACTTGTTTAATATGAATTAGGTTGTTAAACCTAAGCTTATGTCCCAGTGGCTAACCAAGAAGGGGGGGGGG
>NW_021590143.1:0-242 GCF_001605985.2 Dendrobium catenatum
TTCATAAAAATTAACCACATTCCAAAAGCATTCAATCGTTTCAACGTTTCAGAGAAAAAAAAATTTCGTCCTGGACGATCATCTGATCGTACATATGAACTAATTAAAAACTGCTCTCAAAACGGTTAAAATTCTCGCAAACTGGATTTTGCACACATCGTCCAGTACAAAAAATTTTGTCCCGGACGATTTCCACAATTTTTTTATTTTTAAAATTTTATTGAAGAAATTCAAACAAAACA
>NW_021590144.1:0-859 GCF_001605985.2 Dendrobium catenatum
TGGTTGACTTGGTCAACCAGGTTGACCCAAGGTCTGGATTTGAGTTTAACAAGTTTGTTTTGATATTTAAAACTTATTGAAAGTGGTTTTAAAGAGTTTGGAGTTGATTTGAATTGAAATGGACATTTGAAATCCCATAGGGGTATTTTGGTCAATTTTGACCCATTGGTCCACTAGGGTCAAAAATGGGTCTGAAAAATGCAGTTTACTTCTAAATGTGTTACAATCAAGGGTTTGGAAGTGATTGAAGGCTTTGATAAGGTCTCCAGGATCAAAATCTTCAAGGTGATAGATCCAGTGGCATAGGCTATAAATATTTGAAGGTTTTATAGCCTTTGGATTTTAATTCAGATTCTAGGGTTAGAGACCTCAAAATGGGCTCAAAATTGGAGGGTAGCCTCTGGAGACATGTCTTATCACTTTGTAAGTGATAAACCCTGAATCAGAGGCCATTTGACTGGATTTTGAAATATTTGAAAAATCTTTGAAAAAGGTCTTTAGGACAGGGCCTTAAGACTTTGGATTTAAGTCTAGATTTCTGGATTTGGAATGGATTTTAAGTTTGAATGATTGGAGTATCCAAATCATTTACAATCATGTGGTGATTATTAATGAATGGATAAGGTCAAAGCTAGATCAAAGGTAGGATCAAAGTCTAGATTGGAATTTGGATTCTCAAGTGGATTGAGTCAAAGTTTGGATATATTTGGAACTTGAATTAATTTGAATTTGAATCGAATGAAGTTTGATATTTGAATTAATCAAGAGTAGGGATCAAATTGAAGTTGGAGTTGATCAAAGGTAGGGATTGATTTGAGGTTGGAATTGACCAAAGGCAGGGATTGATCTGAGTCTAGAT
>NW_021590145.1:0-486 GCF_001605985.2 Dendrobium catenatum
GTAACGAGGAATCTTGATGTGATAAAAAGACTTTAAACATTATAAATACAAGATAGATTTGCATAAGCGAGTTTAGAAAAGATCTAAATTTCATACACAATCTTTAATTTGAAATAGATTTTTGATTAGAAAAGAAAATTATGCCACTAAAATAGGTTAGAGAAGGAGACACAATCAACAAAATATATTCTTACCATCTAATAGATTAAGAGATGTAAAACATTGACTACAAATTCTCAAAAGCAAGAACAAAGAATACGATATCATATCAGCGATGATTTTTGAAAGCTAAAAAATTAATAAAAGTAATAAAAAAGAAAGCAAGCCAAATCAAACAAAAAAAAAAGAAAAGAAAATAAAGAGCAAAGAGAAAAAAACAATCTAAAGAAAAAGAACAAAATCCAAATAAAGTAAATAGAAGATCAAGTTTATGCAGTTATGTCAATCAAGCCCAATCTGGTCCTTAAAGAGCTGAAAGTGTCGAAG
>NW_021590146.1:0-432 GCF_001605985.2 Dendrobium catenatum
GAATATCCTTTTGGATATGGCACCTGATCATACTCAGCTGGGTATGGGCGACCCTTGCCCACCAGCTTCTCCGTCTGATCAACGGCTATGACAGTCTTGATCTTCTCTATAATGATTCCTTCCAACAGTGCAGCAGTCACAGGTTCAAAAGTACTTGCAATATTCTTTGGAGTGGGCTGGAGAATAATATTATGAACTTCACGACCACCTTCAAGAGCTCCCTGTACTTCTTAAACTTGAGGTATTTGTAAGTTTGGAGGATCAAGTGGAGGGGTAAGTGCTGTTGAGTCTAATGAATAGGTTGTTAAACCTAAGTTAATGTCCCAAGGCTACCAAGAGGGGAGGGGGTGAATTGATATTTTAAAAAATTATTTCTCTTTTAGATAAGTTGAACGAAAATAAACTTTAATGAATTTTTATAAAACGTTTTTC
>NW_021590147.1:0-288 GCF_001605985.2 Dendrobium catenatum
ATTGAGTGATCATATAGAAAGGAAGAAATCCTAACTACAGAGGATCGAATTTGGGTTTGATACTATGGTAGTGCCATGAGGGGCATACTCTACCACTAGTAAATCTAATCCTAAGGGAAGGAGGAGACCTAACCTTAAGAAAAAGAAGATTGACTGAACTATGTGGGGCCCAACAGGCTTAATTCCACCTTTAGTTAGTCGAGATCCTAGGAGATAGGAAGCACAGGGACTCACACCTACTCCTAACAGACTCACACCTACTCGTAATGGATCAGATTTATATTGAGT
>NW_021590148.1:0-289 GCF_001605985.2 Dendrobium catenatum
CGAGCTCCCGTCGTCGTCGTCGTCGCAACTTCCGATCGGACAGGCAAAGGGTCGTCGCGTCGAAGGAGCGAAGTCTAACAAGAACGAAGGAGCCGAAGAAGCCTCTCGTGCAATCTTACGAAAAATTATTACACCTTCGAAGCAATGAAGCCGTAGTTCGGCTGCCGAACAGCAACAACGCGTCGTCGAGCTAATTTAGAGCGGGTTTCTAATTCACGCAAAACAGGTCTCATTATACACGCCTAATTCTTTGGAGGATTTTCTTTTGCTCCGCTCAAAATTAACCAAA
>NW_021590149.1:0-288 GCF_001605985.2 Dendrobium catenatum
CCAGCAAAAGTCTAGGCCTCAGGTGGTGTTCCGACAACGCAACGGCGTAAGGTGGTAGTCTAGCGGAGGAGAGAGCCTTTGGCGAAGATGAGGGCCTCTGGCGAAGGTGAGGGCCTCAACTGAAGGTGAAGGCCTCAGATGTTGGTGAGGGTCTTTGACGAATGTGAGGGCTTCTGGAGAAGGTGAGGGCCTCAAATGAAGACGTCATGCCTGAAAGTCGGGCCTTGAGCAGAACGTTGGGCCTGAATGTTAGGCCTTCAGTAGCACGTTGGGCCTGAACGTCGGGCC
>NW_021590150.1:0-373 GCF_001605985.2 Dendrobium catenatum
CCTTTGCTTGTATGTTTTCAGTCTGAACAGTCCGAACCGGTCCTTGCCTAAGTCCAGAACTTGGGCATTCCGTCATTCTATGTCCATAAGCACCACATCTAAAGCATTGTCCTGTTTTCTGATAACACTGTCCCAAATGTCTTTTTCCACAACATGCACAAACATTAATAGTCCTTGTTCTGCTACCTTCCCCACTTTTCTTGCTACGACCAGAACGTTTTGCTAACTTTTCGCTCACCATTTGAGCGACCATATCACCAAACTTATTCATATTTTCAGATGTGAGCGGGAAGTTAGTAGCAGACTCAACTGTCTTTCCTTTCGGATCCATTGGCTTGGTCAATACAAATCATTCGAATCAAATAAAATCGTG
>NW_021590151.1:0-385 GCF_001605985.2 Dendrobium catenatum
CGAAGGTTCGTTGACGAGCAGAAGTCCGACGACGGTTAGTAGTCCGACGGCAGGCAGAAGTCCGACGATAGGGAGAAGTCCGACATCGAGTAGAAGTCCGCCGACGAGCAAAACTCCGACGATAGGGGGAAGTCGGACGTCGGGTAGAAGACCGATGAAAGTCCCTCGACGGCTAGTAGTCCGTCGACAGGTAGTAGTCCGACGGCACGCAGAAGTCCGACGTCGAGTATTAGTCCGTCGAAAGTCCTGTAAAGCAAAAATTCAGCGACAGGAGGAAATTCAACAACAGATAGAATTTTAACATTATGGAGAAGTCAGATATAAGTCTATTGACGACATTCTGGCGACGTAACCAAGGATGTGAGACTTTTTCGAGGTTGTAAGT
>NW_021590152.1:0-233 GCF_001605985.2 Dendrobium catenatum
AAAGTTGTAACATCTCAAAAATTTAAACATTTCCTCCACATGACTAAAAATAAATTTAATTTCAAAATAAAAACCTTATGATCATATGGTGGAGGAGAATATATATCCCACTCTTTCAGCTTTTTCTCTCAGATCATGTGATAATCCATAAACAAAGCTGTTCCCACACCTTTCTACATGATGCTCATCTCTCACTAAAATTTTGGAAGGAAGCTCTACTTACTGAAAACACC
>NW_021590153.1:0-1525 GCF_001605985.2 Dendrobium catenatum
AGAGACAACTGTAGTTTCGACCTAGTGGGCTCTTGCGTTTCATCTTTGACAAAGGAAGGCTTGTCTTGCACTTGAGTAGTTGAGGGATAGAGAGATTTTCAGATGTAGTGGATGGTAGTGTGTGAGATTTTAGTTCGGAGGTTTTGGTGTGAACAGACAAGGAAGATGAGGGAGTTGGACGAAAGTTTATTGGAAGAGGAGTGAGGGACGGTGTGGATTGGAGAATTCAGAAGCCTTCACCAGCTATGGTAGAAAGGAGCTATAGGCTTCAAGTTAAAAAAAAATTGGAGCAGTGCCCACTGAAGCATTTTCAGTTTCATTTTAATAACAAGAGAGTTAACAAGGCTAGCGGGTTTTACAGGATACGACGCTAGCTCAGCCGGATTTATGGAGTTTTACAGTGATTTAGCATAGAAAATCCACTCAAAATATACAAGGTAAATTAATGTGATTTTCTATTTCATTTGACTTATAATATATTTTTTTTTAATAATAGAGTTATAAGCTTTGTCATCATTATTCATGATAATTAATCTATGGCGATGCTGGAGGTTAGACATTTAAGCTGGTCTACTTAGTTAGAGGAGGAAGTCGACCCAACATAATAAAAGGATCCTTCTTAAGTCATTTAAGTGTCCAAGATGCATCAAATGTCTAACCTCTTTGAATATGATTCCCAAGCCATCAATTCACATACATGATAGTCATAGGCTTCTTAACTTGGATTGTTTTAATAAGTGTACTATAGTGATCCTTATTAGGGCATTGATCAGAAGAGGGAAGAGAATGCAAATATTTGAACTTTCTAATCCTCCTTAATATGTCAAGCTTGATTTGTGTAGCAAATCATATATCATGTAGTATGGAAGACCCCCTCTTTTTTCAATGTAGACTTGTAAAAGAAAGATTTTTTGATGAGAACATCAAAATAACTCCCTCTGATATGCTCCATGTCCTTTCCTTGAAAACCAGTACGATAGATGAGATCCTATGTAATATACATACGCATTGAGTCAAATTTATCAAATTTATGCTCTTTGGGGTGATTATAAAGGTTAATACCTGCCATTAAGGATGTGGTATGTGTCCTCTAATCGGTGAATTTTCCACCAAATGACACCATAGGATAAATGGTTATGACCCAGGGCCGCTTGAATTGAGTGGTTTTACTGCCAAATGGAACCACAAAATACCGGTTATAGCCAGAGCCAATACGCTCCTTAGTGACATAAAATCCTTGAGATTTGAATCAATAGGATACGATCAATAAGGCACAAAGACCTCTGTTATCTAAGGTGGTTTCAAATTTGTCCCCTTAGATAAGCATGCACACCAGGTCATTAAGGTTCGCTTAGACGAAGCAACCCATGGACCACAATGGCCCCATATGACATAACCACGGGATCTTGATCGGGTCTGTCATTCATTACCCCACCATCTGCTTTAAACTTAAGATGGTGAAATTTCTACCATTAAATGTTAAATCTTTAAACCTTCAAACATCCCAAACCCATGCTGCTATTAT
>NW_021590154.1:0-325 GCF_001605985.2 Dendrobium catenatum
AATTAAAAAAATTTAACTAAAACTTCGTTTTAAAATAACAATTAAAAAACTCCTTCCAAACAAAGCCTATATAAATTATTTTGATAAGTAATATTGTAGCAGAGTATCTGATCATATATTCAGCATATAAATAATAAATAGTGATTAAACTAAGAAATGATACATTCTTTGTGAATAATAAATAAATGAATTTATATTAGTTTAAAATATATTTATAGCCATAAACTAACTTTATTCAAAATTCAATGTCTATATAAATAAAAAAAAATTGTAGGCATCAATCTCCATTTCAACTAAAGACTTAAGTTTCGTTTGGGATAGCTTT
>NW_021590155.1:0-261 GCF_001605985.2 Dendrobium catenatum
GTTATTTCTGGAAAACACTTTGGCATAAGATGGGTACAAAATTACAGTTTTCCACAGCCTTTCACCCTCAGACCGACGGTCAAACCGAAGCTGTAAACAGAAGTTTAGGAAACCTCTTAAGAACGTTAGTTGGGGAAAACCTTAGAGACTGGGATTCTAAATTACCGATCGCTGAGTTTGCCTATAATAATTCTGTCAACCGAACCACGGGTCTGAGTCCTGCCGAAATTGTATATGGTTACAAACCAAAGCAACCTATAG
>NW_021590156.1:0-274 GCF_001605985.2 Dendrobium catenatum
AAAACCTACAACTTGTATTAATTAGAAAAGCTATTATATACTAAATAAAGATCAACCTTCACATTCCTTCATTAACAAGTTACCAAAGAATAAGGAATGTTATTAATAGAAAAACAATCCCAAAGAAAAGTACTACGTAATGCGTAAGTGGCAAAAATATCAGCCACTTTATTACAAACACTAGGAATATAATGAAAAACAACACTATTAAACTTATGCAAAAATAAAATATCTTTTTTTTTTTTCAAAAAAGCAATCATCCTGCCATTATAAA
>NW_021590157.1:0-236 GCF_001605985.2 Dendrobium catenatum
CCATTTCCTCCTCCACCCGATCTCTCCTTGGGCACCTACCTCTGGTTCCCTGTGGTTACCCCTTTGGAGGGTAGTACAGCAGTAGTCATCTTGTAGGATCCCCCTGAGTAGTTCCCTCGAGCTCCTCTTTCTGATCTCTTCTAATCTTCCACCAATTGTGCAAGCTCCATAGCCTTGCCTAAGTTCCTTAGCTCCAGCACTCGGACAGCTGTTTGTATTTCCGGTTTAAGCCCCTT
>NW_021590158.1:0-212 GCF_001605985.2 Dendrobium catenatum
CGCCTGGGTCAGATGGAAGATTTTCAACACTTGCTTCAATATTTTTTTGTAAATCAACATCCACTCGAATTCGTTTTTCATTTTGCTCTTCAACCCTATTGCTATTTGTATCCATATTATTTGATATGTTTGAAATTGACGATCGCTTGAAATATCTTTCCATGATGTTGAAAATTAAGATATAAAAATCAAGGCTTCAAAACACAATAGCA
>NW_021590159.1:0-1117 GCF_001605985.2 Dendrobium catenatum
TGTTCGACAGTCTCCCGGAGCTGATTTCGTCTTCGAGGGGCCGCCGGAGGTGGTTTGGAAGGAAGTAGAGGCTTCCTACCCTCTCTTGGCTGCAGCAAAGGCTGATTTCAGCATGCCTTTGCCCTAGACTATGGAGGAGAAGCTCACCAACAGCAGCAATAGAGGATTTCGTCTTTCCAATTGAAGGGAGAGAGCAATGGCAGCGAGAGGGGACTCATTTTCAGCCCAAAGAAGAAGAAGACAGCAGTTCTTGGCTAGGTCGCACGCAAGAGGCCACTAGTCGGCCTCTTCCTCTCGCTTGGACGGATGCAGGAATCGCAAGCAAGCAAGAGCCTAGTGTCTCTTTCCCTCTCCCGCTCCTTCTTTCTCTCGGGACTAGAAGAAACCACACGGGTGAGCCGAAAATGGCTCTCCCTCTCCCGATCTTTTCCTCTGTCTGCTTCGCCTGGGAGGGACGAACGGCACAGAGGCCTCCGCTCCCTTCTTCTCTGCGGCTGGAGACGCACGCAAGGGGCTCGGTCTCCTTCTCTCCCGCTCTCTCTCTGTTCTCTCGCTCGGGATGGAGAAAATAGACACCCAGGGAGCCGAATGGCCCCCCGTCTCTCTTTTGCATGCTCTTGGAGAGCAAGAGCGGCCGCCCAAAGGAACCAATCCCGCTTCTCACGCGTGGAGTGAGGGATTTAGGGCAAAATTTCACAAGAAATCTGAGCCCTTGATTTAGATTTCAGATTTAGGTATTTGATTTAGCCTAAATCAAACAATTGAGGCTGAAATTGAGTCCGAATTGGACTCGACCCGAACCGATTTGGGTCGGTATGGGTTCGATTGGGTCCGATCAAGTTAATTTTGTGAAATTAAACTTGAATCGGCGTCGAAATGTGTCGAATTGGGCTCGACGACGCTCGACGGGATTTGATTGGTTTGATTTGATTTAAATTAAATTAATTTGATTTAATTTAATTAAATCGGGGTTTGATTTGAGTCAATTTTGCCTCGACGACGATCAATTGGGTCGATCGAGCAAGTTCGAGCCTTGTCGGGCTCGATCGGGGTCGGGTTGATATGAAAATTTTCGTCAACACAAACTTAATGCTGATCTCAAACGACGCTTCAAGGA
>NW_021590160.1:0-326 GCF_001605985.2 Dendrobium catenatum
TGCAGCGTCGATTAACCGGGTTGGCCAGTTCGTCAACAATCCAAGCACGGACGAAGGAGCTGCAACGACGAACGGCGAAGGAGGAGCTGCAGCGACCGGCGACTGGCGACCGGCGACGAACGGCTGAAGAAGGAGCTGCAGCGATCAGACGAAGGAAAAATCGGAGACGGGGGCGGCTTCGGGAGTTACGGGAGTAGAAAATGAATTTAGGTTTAGGTAAATGTTTTACTGTTTTAAGTTTTAACTTTTAACTTTTAAAGTTTAAACCGTATGATTGAATCAGACGGTTGAAATCAGAGATGGCCGGTTCGCTCCCGGTTCCGGTT
>NW_021590161.1:0-462 GCF_001605985.2 Dendrobium catenatum
CATAGGCAAATTGCCCTTATTACAACTCAGATATGCAAAAAGTAAAGTGGTCGGGCACCACTGCCAACAACCCGGATTTCTAAACCTATGACAGATGCAAATGACTTTAAGTGAAATATTGATCTTCAGTCTTCTTGGTGTCTTTTCTCCTTGGACTCCTTGGAACTCTTCTCCTTAGACTCCTTCGATCTCTCCTCCTTGGACTCCTTGGATTTCTCCTCCTTGGACTCCTTGAATCCGTCGTGGCTTGAATATCCAAATGAAGAGACAATTCTCCCCTTTGCGGATGATTGCTTTTTCTCTTTGGATATGTAAAGCCATCCAACTCGATCTTCCAAATGGAAGAAGACTCTTCCCTTTAGGGATGTCTTCTTCTTTTGGAATTCAAGTTGGATAAAAATATCTCACTCAAAGTTGCATTTTCACAACTCTTAACAAATGTTACAAATATTACATCCATAT
>NW_021590162.1:0-287 GCF_001605985.2 Dendrobium catenatum
ACCTCTTTGAGGTAATGTGCTTGGAGGCCTAAGGACGACGATATCAGAGTCGTCTTCACTACTTGATTGTGTCATTTCTTGATTGATATTTTTATCTTTTTCCTCCTTTTGGTCAAATTTTTGTCCAACCTTTTTCTCCTCAAATTTGATCTCCATTTTAGAACGGGACGAGGACCCTTTTGGTATAAAATACGCAGCATCTTCGTAGATCCCAATTTCTTGAATCGAGAATGGTTGCAAATCACCCTTAATCACATGTTCAATGCCGTCTCGTTGATACTTAACGC
>NW_021590163.1:0-246 GCF_001605985.2 Dendrobium catenatum
CGATGGACTCGGGACCTAAATTAGAATGAAAATCAAAATGAAATAAAAAAAATTAAATCCAAATGAAAATGAGCATTGAACTTGAACAAGATTCAGACTGCAGGGGGCTCGGACGAATAGAAGAGACTCATTTTGAGTCTAAACTATACTTTGACCAATACTTGAACAAATGCAAATAAAAGACTCTAACTAAAGTGATAAGAGACTGTACTTTCAAGACTACTAGAATTTGAAGCTCAACCATGT
>NW_021590164.1:0-230 GCF_001605985.2 Dendrobium catenatum
AACAAATCTTCCAAACTGTGTTAGGAGAAAACAAAAAATAAAACAATAATATTTGGAATCATCAAAACTATACAAGTTGCAATAATATAAAACATATAAATAACAACTCTCTTAACATTACTATCCAACCTTAGGCTTAATATGCAAAAATTTCCCATGACCTCATATTTATGACAATAACCCATAGAAATAATTAAGGAATATTTAGCGGAGCATATCAATCTTTCTAC
>NW_021590165.1:0-373 GCF_001605985.2 Dendrobium catenatum
TTTTTTCATAATTTTTTAGCATAAGTGAAATTCCTTTAAAAATTGGCATATGTCGCTACAAGTGAGGTTTTTGGGATCATCAGGTGTCCGATTTATAAATCAATTTCACAAGAATTTTTTAAATAAAATGAGCTATTTCATAGATATTTTTTATAATTTTTTGAATTCCTAAAATAATTTCTATTAATTTTATAGTAAAAAAATTGATTATAAAATTATTATTATATATAAAAATAATAAAATCAAAATATCTTAAGCCATAATGACTTTATTAAATTCCTTTTCCATTTAAAATCTAACAGCTTAGGGATTTTAGGGAAGAAAGAGGGGAAAGTGAAAGAAAAAAAATTCTATTTTGGGAGATTTTAATAAT
>NW_021590166.1:0-458 GCF_001605985.2 Dendrobium catenatum
GGAGCTTGTTTGACCGGTGCTGCATCTGGCTTGATGATTAATCTGTGAACTGCCACATCAGGGGATAAGCTAGGTATTTCAGCATATATCCAGGCAAAATAATCCCTGAATTCACAGAGGAGCTATTTTATTTCTTCCACTTGTTCCTCGGGCAGGAAAGCACTGATGAAGGTCGGACATAGATCTTCCTCAGTTTGAGAGGATTTATTTAAAAAGTGATGGAATTTTTTTTTTTGAAGGATTCTTCAAGGTATCGACCATCGAGAACATTATGTGTAGGGGCCATCTTTGCAACCCATTTTTTGATGAATTTCTTTAATGGTGGATCTCTAGAGGTACACACTAGATGTCACACCATACTTTTGAATACATTTTTATAGAGATATAAGTCTCTATATTTATTTTCACTTATATCAAGATTTTTTGGTGATGGATTCTTGGATATGCATCCAAGTGTC
>NW_021590167.1:0-274 GCF_001605985.2 Dendrobium catenatum
GAAGAAACTTGTATTGTTTGCTGTTTTCTTGCATCTACTAGTTGTATTCTTCGTTTTCTATCAGTTTTCTTCTATTTTTCCCAAGAAACCTGTTGTCCCATTGCTTTTTTTTTCTGCTGTAAACATCAGTTTTACTCACTGTTTTCATCAATTGTGATGTAAGCACAAGGATTGAATTAAACATGGTTTAGGAGGGAAATTTTGAATGAGGGGTTGTTTAGGGATTATGTAATTTTCCTTTTACTTTAATTAGTCTAACATGTTAGGGTTTGGG
>NW_021590168.1:0-477 GCF_001605985.2 Dendrobium catenatum
TTTATTTATCAAATGGATTAAAGGTTGCATTTCAGATATTTATTTATCGATTTGCTTGAAAGGTCCTTTGAAGGTTTCTTTAAATCTCTATCTGTAGCCTTTGCCAAGGTTGCCCACTTTCTCCTTTGTTGTTCTATATTGCCATGGATAGCCTTTCTTGATGCCTACAATCCTCAAATTTCTTGGGAATTTGCTATAATAGGGTTAACATAAATCATTTGATGTATGCGGATGATCTTCTAGTTTTTGGAACTGCCTTAGTCTCAAATGCCAAAAACCTTAAAAATGCCCTTGAACTTTTTGCCGCCAATTCTGGATTTCACATCAACGCCACTAAAAGTTCCATTATTTTTGGTCCTAATGTTGATGCTGCTCCACTCATATCAACCTTGCTTGATATTCATCATAGGGAAACATCCTTTACCTACTTGGGCCTTCCTATTTCCCCTCACAAACTTAAATTCACTCACTTCCAAC
>NW_021590169.1:0-221 GCF_001605985.2 Dendrobium catenatum
AGAAGGCGTCCACAATCTACAATGTCACGCCACCGGATCTGCAACACTGATACAAGCAGACAGAAGGTGTCCATAATCTACAATGCCACGCCACCGGATCTGCAACACATATGCGAGCAGATAGAAGGCATCTACAACATTCATATTCGGTCTTTGAGGCCTCCAACAAAAGAATTCACTAAACAAAAGGCACGAAGCCTACAAGAAACCCGATCCTCGAT
>NW_021590170.1:0-523 GCF_001605985.2 Dendrobium catenatum
ACAGTTTCCAATTTGAGCATCAATCCACATGGGCAGTCCAATGCGGGAAGCAATGCGGGAGATGTTATATTCATCGCAGTACTCCAGCGGGAGATTAGGTAACCGAATCCAAACAGGGGACGAGAGCCCCTCCATAGATGCCGGGGTGAAACCAGGACTCCACCGTTCCAGGCCAACCAAACTTCCCCCAATGAACCACGACCCCCCACATAGCACAGCATCACGCGCTTCATTGGAGGAGAAACGGCAAATAAAACATTCCGCCGCCATAGTAGTAAGTTGGAATTCACCAAATCCCCCCCATTGCCTTTTCAGTTCCGTTTTCAGCAGAAAGTAGGAGACCTTCTTACCAAGAATCTTCCCAACAACAGCATGTTCCAGCGAAGCAACATTGGCCCTGACACGCTCTAAGTTTAGGGTGACAGTAATGCCATCCGCAACTAAGGCCTTAATCTCATTAGGGCGCTCAATTTGGATGTGCGCCGGACGTCACCACGGGTTGGCCCCTTTATCCGAGAAGATC
>NW_021590171.1:0-565 GCF_001605985.2 Dendrobium catenatum
CACAAGAGGAGAAGGGATGTGAAGTGATTAACATGGCTGGAACGGCCAGAATTTAAAGAAACGGCCATATCATCCAAGCCGATCGTAGAATCATCCAGGACGATAAGGTACAATAATTACGTACAGGTCGATTGGTTAAAAAGGCGGTTCGATCGTCCAGGCCGATCAGATATCGGCCAGGATGAATAGACACTGGCAATCATCCCGAGGAGTCAAGCTGGATGACCGTTGAAAAAGCAGATCGTCCGGGCCGATTAGGTGTATCGTCCAGGATGATGCACAATAATTGATCGTACCGGCCGAAGTTAAAAAATTTTTAAATCTGTGCCACGTGTATCGTCCAGGATGAACAGTGGATCGACTAGGATGATTGTCTAATAATGGATCATCCGGGGCTGATTTTAAGGATTTAAACGTGCTGACACGTGGATCATCCAGGACGATGACCATAAAATGCATCAGCCAGGACGAAATAGGTTATTAGCCAGGACTATCATCATGATTGCAACAGAGTTCGATCAGATCGTTCAGGATGATAAAGTATCGTCCAGGACGAAGAATTATA
>NW_021590172.1:0-307 GCF_001605985.2 Dendrobium catenatum
CCACTTGCTGAAATTCACTTTCAGCCAACAAATTATTCAATTTCTGCGCTTGTGATCTATCACAAACTTAAGCAAGATAATATTTAGCTCAACTTGATTCATGGGACTATTAGAGGTAGTAGAATGTGCGAAACTAGGTAGCGTGAACCAACATTTTAAAAGGCGAAATCGGGAATCAAGACGTTTTGGCTAAGCGAGGCGAGGCGTAAGACTCGAGGCGGATCGAGGCGTAAGCCTCAAAAATTATAAAAATAAAACAATTTAAAATTCTGAATAATGACAAAAATGTCAAAAAATAACAAAATAT
>NW_021590173.1:0-269 GCF_001605985.2 Dendrobium catenatum
GGAAGCACCAAGGAACGTTGCCGTGGAAGAGGATCTCAGAGGTGGAGGAGGCACGGTAGATCGACCCTTGATAATCCAAGTGTAGACGGAGAAGTGTTCGTCAATGGAGTCTACAAGCGTCGGTAAGATTCGGTCCAAGTATTCGTCGACGGTATCGTCGAAGTCAAATCCGATGTCAAAGAATTGGGATCGCAAGATATCGACTCTTCCGTTGCGGTCGTATTCAAACCCATAGTTCCACTCGGGTTCGTCCATGCATCCTTGGAGTA
>NW_021590174.1:0-216 GCF_001605985.2 Dendrobium catenatum
AAGAATCACTATAACCAAAAAGAACAAAAACCTGGAGTTTCCTGATCAACCTCAATCTCCTGCTCCCTTGCCCTGACCTGAAAATATTAACCATATATAATGAACTTCAAAAAGCCTAGCAGGTCACCTAATACCTACAACTGAAATCAAAGCATGATACTGGAAATAATATGCATGTTAGTCAAGCAAATTCATAACAGTTAATTGCCCATGATC
>NW_021590176.1:0-401 GCF_001605985.2 Dendrobium catenatum
GTCAACAATAATGAGATCACCAGGGAGAAGCCAATAGAAGGAGCTGAACTTTTCTTTTGCATTCATCTAAAGGGGACCATTACAAGACCATTACAAAATCAATAAGAAAGAAAAGGAAACCGGGTGACCCTTAACCCGGGTCACACCCAAAACTATCATCCTCAAGGATGGACAAAAATTCTTGAGGAATACATATACTATGTGTATCACCCATATCCCAATCAAAACTATCCTCAATCGCTCTTTTAGAGCAAAAATGAGCCGCCATATTGTGTTCCCTGTATGTGTGAACAAAAAGAACCTTGTGAGAAGCCAATAGGAGGAGGGAGTGGGGATAACTTCAAGAAGCTCACTGAGACAGAACTATAGGAGAAGAGGGCAAAAGGGTTTTGTTTCAGATG
>NW_021590177.1:0-214 GCF_001605985.2 Dendrobium catenatum
TATTTTTATTAAATTTAAATATATATATATATATACACACACACACATTACATAACAAGTGTCAAATATCAAGGGAAAAAGCGTGAAATGTCAATGTCAAAGCATTAAATGCTTTATACAAGAGAAAAAACAACGAACTCGAACCGTTGGTCACTTGGCATCAACCACATGGACACTTTCTTGCCGGCCGAAAAACCGGGTGGGAAAATGCAAA
>NW_021590178.1:0-333 GCF_001605985.2 Dendrobium catenatum
CTCTCCTATCACTGAGTAACCTGGATGGCTGTTCCCATCTGATAATATATCTTCTTTGATTTTCCTTAGCTCCTCATTCTGAATGCTCTCTTCTTTGATGGCTCCCCAATCTATCAGCACTGGTACTGATACACCCATCCCCTGGAGTTCCCCCATACAACGTGATAAAGCATCAGCTGCCTTATTCTCTAGTCCTGGTCGGTAGTGGATCTCAAAGTCATAGCCCAGCAGCTTGGATAACCACCTTTGGTGCTCCTCTGTGACCATCCTCTGCTCTAACAAGTACTTAAGGCTCCTCTGATCAGTCCTGACAATAAAGTGCCTGCCCAGTAA
>NW_021590179.1:0-300 GCF_001605985.2 Dendrobium catenatum
AGAAAGAAAGAAAAAGAATAACAAAAAGAAAAAAAAAACACATATAAATATGCAGACATGAAAAAAACAAAATAATTTAAACATCATCTTGCTCCTGATCAGATGATTTAGAAGTAAGGTCTACCAAAGAAATTTTTTTTCTTTTTATTGTTTCCCCAGTTTATGATTTGCTTTGCTTTACCTTTCCTCTTGCAGGAAGAATTCTCAAATTATGGCACTGATTTTTCATGTCCAGGCTTTCTAACTCCAAAGCAAATAACGTCAGAAGAAATATTAACATTCTTACCATTTTTACCTTTA
>NW_021590180.1:0-227 GCF_001605985.2 Dendrobium catenatum
ATACTCAAGTGTTGGAAAATCTTATAGAGTATTCAATTAAAAAACTTTGGTAATTGAGGAGACCACACATATTATATTTGATGAATGTGGAAGTTCGGAAGAGCCAATTATTGAAGATGATGAGATATAAATTATTAAGATAGTTGCTATTTGAATGCTTTACATTTTTGCAACTTATGTAGTTTTGATAATTTCAAACATTATTGTTCAAATGTGTAGTTATCTCC
>NW_021590181.1:0-274 GCF_001605985.2 Dendrobium catenatum
TCGGCTTCCCAACCAATTTTACACAATCTTTTCCAAAGCAAGGAATCACCAATATTAAAGGTACAATATAAAGGATGATTATCTTTGCAATACTTGAAATGCAAAAATTTAGACCAAAGACTATTATTAGCTCTAAAAGTAAACTATAATTTATGAGAAAAAGCATGCACCATATCCAAAATGCTCTTACAACCCAAACCACCTTCATTGACAGGACCACACACTTTATTCCAGGAAGCCCAGTAAATAGACGAATGCTCATTATTGGCTCCCC
>NW_021590182.1:0-202 GCF_001605985.2 Dendrobium catenatum
AATGGAAATAACTTTTTAAAAACATTTAATAACATTTTTCCGGTTTTGATTTTTATAAAATGCTAATAACTTTAAACTTTTGTGAAAAAATGGCAATTTATTAATTTATTAATTTTGGTTTCAGTTTCTTTAAATTAATAATTTATTTAAAAAGTAGAAATGGGAAAATTGGTTTCTTAAGAAACCGTGATTTGATAATTCG
>NW_021590183.1:0-311 GCF_001605985.2 Dendrobium catenatum
GTCCGAATATCCAATTAAAACTTGCCACGTCGCCTGCGCTTTTGGACTACGATTTAGGTGCGTTTTGACTGTGCTTTATCTGCGCTTTGACTGTGCTTTTTGACTGCAATTTACTTGCACTTTACCTGCGTTTTATCTGTATTTTACCTGTGCTTTTGACACGCTTAACTTAAAAATAATATTTTATTAATATGTGGACCTATCTCTAGGTCTGATGACCGGACCTAATAATTTGCCGTGAGAGACTAGTTTAAAAATTGGGCTTGAGAGGAGAATATGGTTGGATTTTTTAAGTTATGTTATTATAAATT
>NW_021590184.1:0-235 GCF_001605985.2 Dendrobium catenatum
GGTCACAATCTTTTAGGCTTCTTGTTTGTTAAGACAACGTAACCACAATTGATCAAAAGACCGATGGTACAAAGTGTTGTTTATCAGTGTATAAGAGAGAGCACTTCTCTTAATCTGATCTGCGGCAGATTTCTCTTGAGGGAGTTTGTTTTCTTGCAAGTAGTCAATGAAAGGTTATCTCCAGTCAACTGTCTCATTATTAACAGCAAGAACAACCTCACCCTCAGAAGGAAAA
>NW_021590185.1:0-332 GCF_001605985.2 Dendrobium catenatum
TTCTTTCTCTATCATCAAGATACTACAATCCTAGCTAGGTCGGGTGTAAGCAAAACATGGATATAGGTAGAGGGCTGTCAAATTCGGGTTTTAGGTCGGGTTCAGGTCGAACCCAGAATTGACCCGGTTCAAATGGGTTGACCCGAACCCAATCCGGTTTTGCAAACGAGTCGAAAGCACGAACCAGGCCCCGACCTGTCGGGTTACTGGGTTGACCCGCCCCAACACAATTTTGTAAACTAGGGATGCCTTATGCGCGGACTTGCGGGTCTTGCGTCGATGGCGGGAAGGCGAGGCTTGTGTTGACTGCAACACGTTGGAATGTCATCGAA
>NW_021590186.1:0-337 GCF_001605985.2 Dendrobium catenatum
ACTCTTGAGCAAGTAAAATATTATCGAATATAGATCTACCTTTAATAAGACCAGACTGTTCAAAAGAAATAATTTTAGGTAGAAGTAAAGCAAGTCTCCCCATTAAGTATTTAGCAATAAGTTTATTGAAAAAAATACACAAGCTAATAGGCCTATAATCATTCCAAAAATTAATATTTTGAGACTTAGGAATTAGAGAAATAAAAGTGGAGGTGAAGAATTTAAGGTATGGGGTTCCACTAAAAAAAATCTAAAACAACATTAACAAGATCATCCTTAATAATATCCCAAGAATTTTGGAAAAATTTATTGGTGAAATCGTCCGGCCCAATAACAT
>NW_021590187.1:0-217 GCF_001605985.2 Dendrobium catenatum
GTGGTATTGAAGCACTTCTAAATAAAAACTACGAGCCAATTTTCTCCAATAAATAAAAATATAGAAATCCATAGTAACATTCTAACGATTCTATAAGAAAGTATCCAAAAAAGAAAGATAATATAAATGAAATAATGCCCAATCTTTCTACAAAAAATCTTGAAGGCAGCCAAAAGAATCAGAGGGAAGTAAAAAGGAAGGCTACACCAACAAAAAA
>NW_021590188.1:0-1489 GCF_001605985.2 Dendrobium catenatum
AAGGGAGTGCAAGAGAGAGGGAGGAGAGAGAGAGAGAGAGAGCAAGTGAGAGCAAGATAGAGAAAGAACAAGAAAGAGCAAGAGAGAGCAAGAGAGAGTTAGAGATAGAGAGAGAGGGAGAGAGATAGAGAGATAGAGAGGGAGAGAGAGAGTGGGGGAGATTGAGAGGGAGAGAGGGAGGGAGACAGACAGAGAGAGAGAGAGACCGAGAAAGCATGAAAGGGAAAGGGAGTGCAAGAGCGAGAGAGAGAGGGAGAGAGTGAGACAGAGAGAGATAGAGCAAGAGAGCGAGAGGGAAAGAGAGAGAGAGGGAGAGAGAGATAGAGAGAGAGAGGGATAGAGTGAGAGAGAGAGAGAGGGAGAGAGAGAGAGAGAGAGAGAGAGAGAGAGAGAGAGAGAGAGAGAGAGAGAGAGAGAGAGAGAGAGCAAGTGAGTGCAAGCTAGAGAAAGAGCAAGCTAGAGAAAGAATAAGAGAGAGAAAGATAGAGCAAGGGAGAGAGCAAGAGATAGAGGGAGAGAGAGAGACGAAGAGAGAGAGTGAGATAGAGAGAGAGGGAGAGGGAGAGAGAGATAGAGAGATATTGTGTATGTGTGTGAGTGTGAGAGAGAGAGAGCAAGAAAGAGCAAGGGAGTGCAAGAGAGAGAGAGGGAGAGAGAGAGAGACAGAGAGAGAGAGAGAGAGAGAGAGCAAGTGAGAGCAAGCTAGAGAAAGAAGAAGTAAGAGCAAGAGAGAGCAAGGGAGAGAGCAAGAGAGGGATAGAGATAGAGAGAGGGAGAGAGAGAGATTGAGAGGGGGAGATAGAGGGGGAAGAGAGAGAGGGAGAGATAGAGAGGGTGAGAGAGAGAGAGAGCAAGAAAGGGCAAGGGAGTGCAAGAGATAAAGAGAGAGAGAGAAAAAAGTGAGAGCAAGCTAGAGAAAGGACAATAAAGAGCAAGGGAGAGAGCAAGAGAGAGATAGAGAGATAGAGAGGGAGAGAGAGAGAGATTGAGAGGGGGAGAGAGATAGGGGGAGAGAGAGAGGGAGGGAGAGAGAGAGGGAGAGAGAGAGAGAAAGCAAGAAAGGGCAAGGGAGTGCAAGAGATTGAGAAAAAAGAGAGAGAGAGGGAGAGAGAGTGAGAGAGAAAGGGAGAGAGAGAGAGAGCGAGAAAGAGCAAGGGAGTGTAAGAGAGAGAGAGATAGGTAGAGAGAGGGAGGGAGAGAGAGAGATATGTAGAGAGAGGGAGAGAGGGAGATAGAGAGGGAGAGGGGAAGAGGGAGAGAGGGAGAGAGAGAGAGAGAGCAGGAAGGAGCAAGGGAGTGCAAGAGAGAGAGAGAGAGCAAGTGAGAGAAAGCTAGAGGAAGAACAAGAGAAAGCAATAGAGAGCAAGGGAGAGAGGAAGAGAGAGAGAGGGAGAGAGAGTGAGAGAGATAGAGAGAGGGGGGAGAGAGAGAGAGCAAGAAAGAGCAAGGTAGTGCAATAGAGAGAGGGAGAGTGAGTGAGAGAGAGAGA
>NW_021590189.1:0-230 GCF_001605985.2 Dendrobium catenatum
CCACCCTTACGGCTCCCAATCTCACGGTAAAACAGCCACCCATGAACCTCCAGCCCACCGTCCCCTTGCAGTTTTCCCCTGCCGCTAAACCTCCTTGTGTGCCCAAGCTGTGAATTCCAAGTCCCAGGTGACGTAATTAATTGCTTAATCAAGGGCTCACATTATGGCAAGGTAATTAATGACATTTAGAGCTATTTTGAAATTCGAATTCAACTTTCCCTCTCATCTCA
>NW_021590190.1:0-308 GCF_001605985.2 Dendrobium catenatum
ACATATTCAAAATAACTTGCACCATCGAAGAAAAAATCTGTACCCTGATGATAGATAGTGGAAGTTCTGGAAATTTTGTTTCTCAAAAATTGATTGACAAACTTAAACTCAAATCAAAGCCACTTGCTAAATCCTATAAGATCTCTTGGTTTAAAGAAGGGGGTGAGGTTCCAATCAATAAACAATGTACTGTCAATTTATCAATTGGGGAATCATTTGAAGATCAAATTGTTTGTGATATTGTGCCTCTTGAAGTTTGCCATATTTTGTAAGGACGACCTTGGCAGTACGACAACAAAACTGTTCAC
>NW_021590191.1:0-1044 GCF_001605985.2 Dendrobium catenatum
ACGATATGGCCATTTCTTTAAATTCTGGCCATTCCAGCCATGTTTTATCACTTTCCACCCTTCTCCTCTTATGTTTTCTTGCTAACTCCTCTCTATGGCTGGTGGGAAACGTATTCGACAAACTTCTGGGAGTTCTTCGAGGGCTAAGATTGACCCTCGTTTTAGGGAAGCAGAAGATGAAGCTGCCTACCATCGTTACAAAGAGTGTGGGATAACAGTCTCCAGAATCATCAATCTTGCCCACATCTCATACCCGGTAATGGATCTTTTTGCTCACACCTCCCTTTGTTTCATCCTGTCTCTTTCTTTCCCCTTCAATACCGAGTTTCTTCTAGAATTTTTCACAAACCTTCGCATTAACCCTACCTTCACAGCCCTGACCTCCTATGTGAATCGACGCTCTGTCAAAATCACATATCAGGATTGTGTTGATCTTTTACAACTATCCACCACCGGGGATAAGCTGCACTTAATCGCTTCTGATCCTGACCTTGACTGGTCCACGGCGAATCACTTCCTTCGCCAGACCAATGCACCTTTCCATATTGGAGAGACTAGCTCTTTAGTCAAAGATGCTAGGACAATCCAACATGTCCTTCGCACCTCCATAATTCCAAAAGCCGGGGACCGAATCCACATCACCCCTCTACTTTCCCTCACCACTTTCTACATCATGGCTCATAGAGAATTCAATACTGTGGAACTAATTTTTCGATACATTGATGACTTAACCACAATCCGCGATCCAGGTCACAAGAGGAAACCCAATCTAGCCTTAGGACACATCATAGCCTATGTCCTTGAAACCAAATATCAACTTAAGTATCATATTCCGCCAAACCTCCCAACTCCCTTCTACTCAAACAGTTCCTTCAGTACCATTCACAGTACTCGTCTCCACCCTGAGGAATCTTGGGGGGCTGGAGAGGAGGAGGCTCCCGCTCCTGCTCCCTTTCCTGACCCTGTTCCTCTACACCAGCACTCACCGGTTGATCAGTTGATAGAAAAGTTTGATCGATGGGAGACCCGCTTTGACGCCTACGT
>NW_021590192.1:0-1353 GCF_001605985.2 Dendrobium catenatum
AATTTGAATTTAATTGGCCTTGATTGGAAGGACTTCCCTAATATAACTTCTCTTATTTTGGAAAGAATTTCAAATTCAAAATGAATTAAAATCTGAAAATAAAAGCTTCCTAATTTAAGAGGCATCACATATGGAAAGTAATTAATTAGGGATTTGAAGTTCTTAATGGACATTGATTGGAAATGTAATTAGGAGCCTTAATGGAAATAGGATGAAGAGAGAGATAGGACTGGAGGCTAAAGGAGGGAGGGAGGAGTTAGAAAGGATTTCAAATAGTTTCCAAGCAAAGCCAATTTAATTAAAAGATATTTAATGTTCATATCTCTTTTAATTTGAATTCAAATTCAAATTGATTTGATTTAGAAAATTTTCAAATATAACTCGTGTTAAATTAGAAAAGAATTCAAATTTGAAAGAATTCAAATTTGAAATTGATTCAAGATTGAATTAATATCCTTCCAAATTCGTCATGATCTATTTTAGGAAAGTAGTAGGACTAGGAAAATTTGGAGGAAAAGGAGGGGAGATGTGGCCGGCAGCTCGGAGGAGGTAGGACTTGGGGCCGGCAAGTAGGAAGGGAAGAGGGGATTTCGGCGTAGGGATTAATGGTGGTGGGGGTTTGGCCGAGAGGGAGATGGGGAGATAGGGGTCGGTGGCTTGGAGAAAGGGAGGGAGTTGGTGGAGAAGATAAACCATGAGCCCGAACGCTTCATGCGGCTGATGGGTAATACTTTCCCCTCACCTAGGGACTTCAAACCACTAGCCCGGACGCTTCCTGCGGTTGGTGGGTAATACATTGCCCTCACCTAGGGATCACCTCTCATAAGAATTCTCAAAGCTCTTAATAACAAAGTGCTAAATTTTTTCCTTAATAATTATCCATCCCCCAAAAAAGAAGAGCAGGTTATAAATAACCAAAATATAATAATAAGACACATGACAAAAGTGCCCCATGGGGTTACGTATGCCTACTCCCTCAAGTGAGGGTACAATAACAACATCAAGCCTTTGTCCCACTACGTGGGGTCGGCTACATGAATTCTTTTTCTCCATTGTGTCCGGTTAAAAGTTAAATTCTTATTTAAATCTAATAAAGAGAGAGAATTTCTAATATTTTCTAACCAAGTTTTTTTAGGTATACCTCTATCTTTCTTAATATAAGTCAAATCTAATACCTCAACTTTCCTAACCGGGTCGTTGGAAGGCCTTCGTTTAATGTGACCAAACCATCTAAGGAGACTCTCTCTAATCTTATCTTCCACTGGAGCTACTCAAACCTTTTCATGTATATGCTCATTTCATATCCTATTTCTAAGGGTCAAGCCACTCATCCACCTAAGCATCCTCATCTCT
>NW_021590193.1:0-224 GCF_001605985.2 Dendrobium catenatum
AAAATCTTTTTTTTAACCAATATCCTAGATTATGAAAGTATTATAGTTAAGCAACTAGCACAAGCAGAAGCAATTTAAAAACTTGATTTTTTTCAATGTTTTGTAATATTGATAAATAGGGCCGAATATATATTTTATTGTAAACCAAATTAAATCTAATTGTAGTTTTCAATGCAATTTAAACACATGGAGGAAATTTAAAGTGCAAAAAATAAAAGATTAGA
>NW_021590194.1:0-528 GCF_001605985.2 Dendrobium catenatum
AAAAAAAAAAAAAAAAAAAAAAACTCGAACATATAATTTTTCAGATGGTATTGACAAAGCAGGAAGTAGTCGAAGTGCCACATCTGTACTAAAGCATTGTATACTGATGATCAAATATTACTTGACGGTCGTAGAGCAACATGATTTTTCTTGTACTTACATGTCTAGGCTCCTTGTGAATAACTCTAATTTCCTTGAAGCCAATAAAAGGTCGGAATAAATCTTTGAAAAAGATAAGGAATTAAGTAATACATAATTCCCAGTAACATTGAAGTGACGTAGATTTAACAGTGTCAAAGGAAGAAAAAAAAAAGATGACAAGCAAGGATACGAGCTACTTCTCTTCTCGTGCAATCTCTGGGCAAACCATCAACAAATAGGACATTAGATTCATCCACCAAAAGGCCATCAGATTTTCTAAATGGTTCAGACCGCTCAATATCTGTGAGGCCAGGCTTGATTCCTAATGCAGCATCCCTTCTAAGTAAAGATGGATCATCTAATGGATCATATCCTCTTGCAATAGCC
>NW_021590195.1:0-340 GCF_001605985.2 Dendrobium catenatum
CTTCTATTTTTATGGCCAACATTTGGCACCATAAAGCAAAAGCCTTTAGACTCTAAAGTTGACCTCCATAATTCAAGTTCACCTTAAACTCTCTCTCTCTAATCTTATCAACAAGAAGAATATCAAAAACAAAAATAATACATAAAGGTGCATCCTCTTGCGAATGCCTATTGAGAATGTCCTAAACCCTAAAGCAAAAAGATATGGACTTGAGGTAGATCCTTGATGTAATCCACACAAAATAGGAAAATACTAGGCCAAACCACCTTGTGATTGAACACAAGTAATAGCTCATGCATATACCTTAAATGAACAAAAAAAAAAAAACCTATCCTATATC
>NW_021590196.1:0-486 GCF_001605985.2 Dendrobium catenatum
CAATAGAATAAATGTTTAGATCTTTAAACTCTGTAATAGCAGTAATTTTAGCATCATAAGTAGTAGGTTAACAACGAAGAATCTTATTAACCATTTATACATTAGTTAATTCCCTACCAAGTGCATGCAAAGAAGTGATAATTGTTTTGATTAAAAAAAATATCACTTAAGTATATATATAGTTTTGAAAAATATTTAATTATCTTTGAGAATATTATATTTTTAATTTTAAAATTGAACGTGTCATTATGAATAATATATCGCCTCGAAAGACGATCATATCGTTCCCTAATGGGTTCAAATTTCAGAATTTTAAATTCATCTGAATTATCGTAGTCAAATTCAAGGAGGAACAACATATGATCTCGTAAGATCAAAATGACGTTCAATCAATTGTTTAACTATAACAATTCGGATAAGAGATCATTAATTTCATAATAAAAATAATTATAATAAAATAATATATCTTCCCAAAGATAGATGATA
>NW_021590197.1:0-840 GCF_001605985.2 Dendrobium catenatum
TAGCCTCGTAGGAGTTAAATAGGGAAGCATCTATATTTACTTTAATCCAATCAAGTGGAGGAGGATGCCAACAATTAGACAACCTCAAAAGTTTATTAACATCCCAGATACATTAATTAGAATAGCTGAAAGACTTATAAAGTACATAATAACTTATAGCATTTGATGCAATCATCATAGGGCTAGAATATTTTCCTTCATGAACATTCAAATTCCTTGCTTTCCAAGACAAATAGACTGTATTACAAAAGAGATTCACCACCCATTGACATTGTGTATCCAACCATCTACAATAATCATCAAGATAATAGAAATAAGGAAAACCGAAACTCCATCTATTTAGGTAGTCCACCACTTGAGTTAATTTGCTGCAGCCAAAAACTATATGATCAATGTCTTCCATCGCCTCACATCCTCTTGGGCATTTATCATTACCTTGTAACCTTCTATAACACAAAAATTGATTAGTTGGAATAGCCTTATGAAGAATCCTCCACCAAAAGAATTCAACTCTTGGATTTAGCTTTACCTTTCCAACCCAATTCCAAGCTACCTGAACTGTATAATCTCCATCCATTGCTTCAGATGCTAGAAAAAAAATTGTTCTCCTAGAAAATTTTTTAATGAGCTCCAGTTGATCATCTTCACTATCTGCCGGTAACTGGATGGAAGCAAACAGTTTTATAAGCTCTACACCGAAGAAATTATGAAGCCGTTAAACTTACATTCCCCATTGCAAATAAACTTGTCAACCATTTGAATACAACCTCCCGTTGAATTGACAAATGTATGCCATTTATCATTGCTTTTATTCAATAACCATATGTCTTTAAAGGCTTG
>NW_021590198.1:0-1048 GCF_001605985.2 Dendrobium catenatum
ATTTATGTCCATTCTAGATCTCGCTACAAACTACCTTGTCCTTCAACTAACACAAAACTCTTGTTCAGAGTTTAAGCCAACTCCTTATGCTTGAATATTAAGCCAAATCCCTACACTTCCTGCCTCAAGATGTTTGTTTTTCCTAAATGACATTTAGTTTTAATAGGAATTAGCTTGCACAGCTGATTAATTCAATGACATGTGACTGCTTGTTTTAAAAGCTTGCTGATCTTTGCCATGTTGTAAATTTCCTTTCTTACTCAGCTTAAGTCTTAAATGTAATACCAAGCAGCCTTACTTCGTCACTCTTAATTTGGTAATGAAAGTGATATGCATTTGTGCCATTCTTGCTCCCATCTCGCTTCTATCCTCACTGGTCTTTATTGCAATTCTTGTCTTCAATCATGATGGCTTCAGTTAATATGATAAACAAAGTAAAAATTCAAGAAAACCTCACTGATATATACTATTAACAAGCAGCACTAATTATAAATTAGTAAGCTTTTTATAATCTTAATTAAATTTAAAAATGAAAAATATATATTCCTAAAATACTCTCCTTTCAATATGCTTGTTAATTATAACTACAATTTCTATTTTGACGGAGGGGCTATTTTAGCTCATATTTAAGGAGTTCAAGGACTAAATAAGATTTTTTATATAGTTTGTGACTATGGCCTCCTACAAATAATCTATCCCTTTTCTCTATTATAAAATATGTTGTATCTTAGTAAGCACATAGAAAAAAATCTTACTAAGTACAGTAATATCTACAATAATACTAATTAAAAAATCCTAAAACCCTAAAAATAAAATATGCCCATCCTAATAACCCCAAAATTAAAAACCTAAGGTACAGGTGCAACCGTGTGTAGGAAATCCATGGTGCAGATTTGAAGAAAGACTTTAAATCAAATCAAATCAAATGCTGAAAAAAATGTATTCATATAACAAGTTGGTCTTCAATTTGAAATAGTAAGAGGCACATCTAATTGCATGAGAATACCTGCTGTCCATGTGACTTGATCAATCCATGGATCAGAAGAAG
>NW_021590199.1:0-232 GCF_001605985.2 Dendrobium catenatum
CGAATCAGCTTTAACATATCACCATTCCACTTAGATCCTACAATGAATAGAGTCAAAGTCATGTGCATTGGATCAATTTACTTCATTGCATTGTTCAAACATATAAAAAAACTAGACCTTAAACCTATTGTAATTGCTTAAAGTTGAATGCAATATAAGGCTTCATTTGGGATAGATTTGTTGTTGCCTTCTAAAGTAGCTTTTCAGTACAAAAATTTATTGAACTAAAAAT
>NW_021590200.1:0-3084 GCF_001605985.2 Dendrobium catenatum
TGAGCGGAGGCCGAGGCCGAATTTTCGGAGCCCACAGCTAAGTGATGTAGTACATTGTGTTTTGGATGTTAACATCACTACCTTGTGGGCTTAGGTCTTTTTGAGGAAAGGTCAATCCCCTTCTACCCTCTTTTGGCAATGTACTATCTCATTCATACATTGCTCTGAGCTACCATAGTAGTCCCATGAATGTGGTAGTATCACTTTTACTCCTCATAGGGTCCTACCCTGTCAGGGTAGGTTTTACCACTATAACCTTCTAATGATTATTGATCTCACTCATGATCACTATTCTCAGGTGGTGAGTATGTCCCTTCGCCTCCTAGAGTTATTTTTTTTCTTGTTATGATGTAGTACATCCTGCCTCAGATATTAGCATCACATCCTTAGGAGTCTTGATTTTCTAGTGGAAGATCGGTTCCTTAGTTTCTTTTACCGACCTACTCTACCATTCATACTCTACTATGAGCTGCCATAGTAGTCTCATGAATGTGGTAGTATCACTTTTACTCCTCATAAGGTCCTACCCAGTCAGGGTAGATGTTATCATTATAATCTTTAGGTGATCATTGATTTCATTCATGATTACTATTTCCAGGTAGTGAGTGTGTCCACTTACTACCTGGAGTTACTTCTTTAGTTGCAATGTAGTACATCTTGCCTCAGATGTTAGCATTGCATCCTTAGGAGCTTTGATTTTCTAGTGGAAGATCAGCTCCTTGGTTTCTTTACTCACTTCAACATTCGTACCCTACTATTAGCTGCTAGAGTAGCTCTATAAATATTACTTTGTTGCTTTTTCCCCCACAGGGTCCTACCTGATCAGGGTAGGTGTTATCACTATGACTCTTTTGATGATTCTTCACTCTTATTCATGATTGTTATCCTCAGATAGTGAGTGTGTCCCCATTCTACCTAGAGCTGCTTTACTTATAGTGATGTAGCATACCTTGCCTCGAATATTAACATCACTACTTTGAAAAATTTGATCTTCTAGCAGAAGATTAGTTTTCATACTCTTTTTTGTGACCTATCTTATCATTCATACACTAGGCTCAGTTGTCAGATTAATCCTATGAATGTGTTGATGTCACTTTCACTTCCCACAGGGTCCCACTAGTTTGTATGGGTGTTACTACTGTGAGATTTTTCCTACTCAGAATTTGCTGCCTTGAGTAGTAGGAGTGCTCTCTCGCTACTTTGTTCTTTTTCTCTTACTTGGTGATATGGGGCATCGTGCCTTAAGTGCCACCATCACATCTTTCTTGAGC
The DNA here is from genome assembly GCF_001605985.2 of Dendrobium catenatum. Lineage (NCBI taxonomy): Eukaryota > Viridiplantae > Streptophyta > Magnoliopsida > Asparagales > Orchidaceae > Dendrobium > Dendrobium catenatum. The sequence goes on from NW_021590200.1 coordinate 1,272, forward strand.
TTTGATTCTCTAGTACGGAGTCAGCTCTTTTAGCTATTTTACCACTTCTTTTCCCATTGAGACCCGAACTCCTAGCTGCTGGAGAGATCCTTTGGATGTTTTGATATTCTTTCCACTTCTTACAGGGTCCCCATCAGTTAGTATGGGTTTACCACTGTAGCCTCCTTTAGGGTTATTTTTTATTAGGCTTAGTCCTACTTTATGTAGTAGAGGTGCCCCCTCGCTACTTGAGTTCTTTTTACTCCTGCGGAATGAGATTACCCCTTTGCACACTCTACTGAGGGTGTATCTCTTCCAACTTTGTTTGGAAGACGTTATTCTGATGTCCTCCTTCCCTTTGTGTAGGGTTAGGGTTCCCTAGGAGATCCTGACAGCATTTGGATACTCATGGCCTTGACAATTTATCCTCTACCATGTTGTTACCAAAGCACTAGAAGGGGTTCCCTAGGTGGCTCTACCCTTAAAATTATCCCATTTACTTACTCTTTTATCCCTCGCATCCCTGCACAAATCTGTGTTAGGCTGATGTTGAAGTAACTTTTACCTCCTATCCTGCTATTTGAAATGAACGGAGAGGTAATTAGTCTTACTTGGTAGAGAGAACCTGATAGAGCACCTGGAAGGTACTCCTCACCACTCTTCTGATTGTACTGTTGTGATCAGGCAGGCATCAGAGCTTGTCTCTTTATTCACTCAGTTGAAATGACTGAGTGGGTATTGAGCCCTTCTTCATTTGCAAGACCAAGCCGGTGGAGCAGACGCTGAAACTTACTTGGTTAAAGTGAAGCCTTACCAGAGCCCTTAGAAGGTGTCCCTTACCACCTCTCTTTACTTTGAATGTCATGTTAAAGACTAAGCAGACTTCCATTTTATGGTTCATGAGCTTCTTGCTGAGGTCAGGCAGAAGTAGTGGCCACCCAAATCCACTATTCCGAAAGGAGCAGAAAGGGCGGGATCCTTTTCACCTTCTACCCTGTTGCCCAGATACCGCCATATAGGTGGTTGGTTTTTACTTACCCGTTGAGTGAGCCCGACAGAGTCTCTGGAAGGCGCAATTTCTCAACACCCCTTTACTTCAGATGTCCTGTAAAAGACCAAGCGGGCTTCCATTTCGTGGTTCACGAGCTTCTTGCTGAGGTCTGGCAGAAGTAGTGGCCACCCCAATCCACTATTCCGAAAGGAGAGGAGGGGCGGGATCCTTTTCACCTTCTACCCTGCTGCCCAGATACGGCTAGACAGGTAGTTCATTTTACTTACCTTGTTGAGTGAGCCCAATAGAGTCCCTGGGAGGCGCAATTCCTCAACACCCATTTTATCTCGGATGTCCTGTAAAAGACTAAGCAGGCTTCCATTTCGTGGTTCATGAGCTTCTTGTTGAGGTCAAGCAGAAGTAGTGGCCACCCCAATCCACTGTATCCTTTCCACCTTCTACTCTGCTGCCCAGATACGGTCAAGCAGGTAGTTGCTTTTACTTACCAGTTGAGCGAGCCCGACAGAGTCAATGGGAGGCCTTCCTCAACGCCCTTTTACTCCGGATGTCCTGTAAAAGACTACGTAGGTTTCCATTTTGCATCTTCTTTACTTTTGTTGAGGTCAAGCAGAAGTACCGAGTCACCCCAATCCACTGTTCTGAGATGAGCAGGAGGGGCGGGATATTTTCACCTTCTACTCTGCTGTTTCGATATGGTTAGGCAGATAGTTTGCTTTACTTGGTAGAGATAGCTTGACAGAGCACCTGGCAGGAACTCCTTGCCTCTTTCCCTGAGTGTCCTGTTCTGATCAAACAGGCACCAAATTTTGTGACTCTTTTATT
>NW_021590201.1:0-342 GCF_001605985.2 Dendrobium catenatum
TCATAGGGCTTAACATCCCGAACGAACTTTCAATCTCTTCATAGAAAGTGATTTGAATAATTCACTGCATCAAGGAGGTGCAAGAGATTTGTTAGGGCTTTTCCACCATTATGTGGGGGAGAAAGGAGAGACATTGGGGTTAGTGCAATACTCATAGTGGAGGACTCCATGGTGTAGATTTTGGTCAACGTTGAGAAACCACTATAAAATTATGGTGTGTTTGTTCTTGTGTTTACCTTTTTTTTCCACTTTTTAATATTCATGCATTTTACTTAATGAAAATTTGTGGCATGTGAGTTCTTCTTTTTACATAAATAGAATATGTTCATTTGGTAAAAAGAC
>NW_021590202.1:0-376 GCF_001605985.2 Dendrobium catenatum
GGTGGTCTAACAATTGAATATCCTTCTAATACTTTATATTTTCTAAAATTAGCCATACTCGTTTTTCAAAAAGTAGTCTAAACTTATGATTTTGAAACAAAGATCTGATACCACTTGTTGTAAATTCGTTCAATATGAATTAGGATGTTAAGCCTAATTAAATGTCCCAAGGCTAACCAAGAGGGGGGGTGAATTGGTAATTTTAAAAATTATACTTCTACTCTTGGATTTTTAGAAAACCTTTTTAATTATTAATGCGAGTTAAATTTAAAGTTTAAAAAATAAACTTTTAAACCAGAGTAAACAACTTGCAATGAAATTAAATGCGTAAAAAAAAAAAAGAAAGAACACACCAGATTTATAGTGGTTCGATCAA
>NW_021590203.1:0-251 GCF_001605985.2 Dendrobium catenatum
TGATTCTGTTATGTAAATATGACATAAGATGTGGTTTGTGTATGATTATTAGAGAGTGTTCTAAAAAATATACATAAAAATAACATAAAATAAAATAAAAATTACAAATATAAATAACAAAACACTAAAACAGTAAAGAAAGTAAAAATATTCATGACAAAAAAAACAAACATGAAAGTTTGTGAGGGGTGTTAAATCCTAAAGAACTAGTCTCGAGGCTAACCAAGAGAGGTGGGGGGGGGGGGGGGGGG
>NW_021590204.1:0-267 GCF_001605985.2 Dendrobium catenatum
GGTTATAAAAGAGAATGTAGCTTGCAAAAATAAAAAAAATTTTGCCAATGATGCCAATAAAAGAAGCGAAAAGATGCCAAAATTGAAAATCTATAAAAAGATGCTCAAAGTGCCACTCAATTGACAAGAGGCATAAAATGAGCCCACTCAAAAGCAAGCTATTCTCTCTTTTTAAATCTTTTAGAACTTAGAAGTTTTTTATTCTCAAAGGCTTGATTTCGATTGTTTCGCGATCGTGAAAGATTTACTTTGGTTCATCATTTTATA
>NW_021590205.1:0-1735 GCF_001605985.2 Dendrobium catenatum
AAAATCAAATAATTTTAAATACGATTGTGTTATAAGCTCTCTTATTTATATAGAAGAAAAAACATATAAATCAAATGTCATTTGACCGTTGAAAGCTCTATTCTTTGATATCTTGGCAACTTAGCAGAAGCCTGCCAAGAACAGCAGCAATAGAGCTTGAGAAAGCCTTTGAAATTCATACTACAAAGGTTAAAAAAATACAAAATTGGCATGATGTTCAAGTAATCTAAGCCTTCTTTCCAATGATGCAAATAAATTTGTTCTTTCCAGCGAAGCAATAGCTTGGTACCGTGTGTAGGAAATTAAACTACAATCAGTGATCAATTCTATAGCAACAATTGTTTGAGTTCAGGGAATTTAACACACCTTGCACGTAAATTCATGACCAAGGAGTCTATTTCGGCACAACGTCTGATTAAGGACAATAATCTCTCAACAACATCACACATATAAATTGTGATGACTCACCAAGAAGCAAATCAAGATTAGGGAATAACCTAAAACAACTTTGAAAGGATGTTCACATTGTCGTTATTGTGCATGATTGCAGCCAGATAGTACCGTCCAATTCCTGAGTAAATGCATTGAGGTGTGTGCCATCCTTCAGGATAAGCCCCTATGAAATGTATGGCCATCCTTAGCTGATTAAGTGGTGATGCAAGCAAAAATTTGGGAAGTGCCCCAAATTTTTGCTAGCAAAAATAAAGACTTCCTAGATAATAGAAAAGACACAAAATGCTCAAAAAGAGACACCTTTATATCATAAAGACTCTTACAAGACGCTTACAAACACAAACACCTTACAAGACACTTAGAAAAGGACTTTCAAACTTAAGAAATAAAACAAACACCTAAAGAAGCTTTGCCTTGAGAAGAAGGATACATATGGAATGGCACTAGTGGAGAGAAGAAAGAGGTTAGAAGACTAGACGAAGAAAGGACAAGCTCACAAGCTTTCCTAGAAGAAGGAGAAGGGTTTGAACAAGCTCGCAAGCTTTTCCAAAGAAGGAAGAAAAAACCCTCAGGTTTTTTGCTCCAAAAATCTCATCATAAACTCTTTTTTTAAGCCTCAAAACATATCTTATTTTTAAAAGAAAAGGGCAGCCACCCAAATTAGGGAAATGGAAGACCAAAAGACACCAAATAGAAGGCTAAAAGACAGCAAACGGAAGGCCAAAAGAAAGCAAATCTGCTGCAGAAAAATTGCACAGAAAACAGAGAAAATCCCATGGAATCATGGAATTTTCCCCCAAACAGCCACCTAAAACATTAATTAAAACCTATTATATTTAGGGAAATGAAAGGCCAACAATCATAACACATCAGCCCCAAACGGTACAACAAAACAGAGAAGAAAAGTCACGGGAACCAAGCAGCCAGCCACGGGAACCAAGCAGCCAGCCGCGGGAACCAAGCAGCCAGCCACAAGAAAACCAGCCAGCACAGGAAACAAAGGGCCAAGGCACGGGAACAGCAAAAGCCCAAGAGAAACTGAGGAGACAAGGAGGAAACTGAGAAGGCAGCATGGGGAAGGGAAAGGGCCAAGTTCCACCATAATGAGCTTCCACTAATCTTAAATAAAAGAGCTAAACTTTAGCTCATTATGAGCTAACCAAGAGCTCAAGCATTAATGAGCTAAAATTAACTAAAATTCAGAATTTTTAGCTCCATACCAAGAGATATCAAGCAGCCCAAAAAAAACAAAATATCCATTTTGTTTTGACCCCCCCCCCCC
>NW_021590206.1:0-363 GCF_001605985.2 Dendrobium catenatum
ATAAAAATTATTATTTTTAACTATAAAATTATTTTAAGAAGCAGAAAGAAAGTTGTCTCAAACGAAACATAAATCAAAGAAGCTCCGATCAAACAGCATGACTATTTTAGGGAAAGATTTAGTCAAAATAGCATAGCTAAATTAAGAGAAGATTTGATCGAAATAGCATGACTAAATCACAAATATACTTAATCAAAAGAGCCTGAGTAATTTTGGAGAAAGCCTAGCCAAAAGAGTATGAATTAATTTAAGAAGAGAATTAGCTAAATAAACATGAATAAGTTAGATAGGAGCCTAACTAAAAGAATGTGATATGATTATACCTACAAGAAACATCAATTGAAGACCAAATCAAGACATAAT
>NW_021590207.1:0-1691 GCF_001605985.2 Dendrobium catenatum
ACTCGGCTCGGCTCGGTTCGTTTGCAGCCCTAGAGTCAAAGCATTATCAATCGTAGCATTGATACTGCCCCGAGTAGTAGCCAACTCAATAACTCCCAAACCAATAGATGCCACAATAGCATCTTTATTACCAACACATAACAAATTAGGAGAACAAACAATTTCCTGCACAACAATCTCAGGTTTATAAACCATAATCCTATCATTACCCTCATTACTCAATTTTAAAAAAATGACATTAGAACCTAAACCATCACAAACATGATCCACAGAGGAATTCATCGCCTGTTTGCAACTTTTTTGCATTATCTAGAACATCAACATCATCACACCCATTATTCACTAATTAAGTTAGTGTTAACCATGTTAATGGCATTGTGATTGATCACCAGATGATCATCTAAATGGGGAATAAGAGAATGACATTCCACTCTTGAGTGGTTGAGGAATTCACAATGACCACAAAATGAAGGGAAAGCCTCCATTTCAACGTGTTGTATGTCCCTAAACTTTTATGGACAAAGCCAGACCCGATCGAGGTAAATTTTGAAGATATCAAGCTCAACAAGGACAATAGTAATGGAGGGCTGGAACCTATGGAAGTTTCATTATCAGTTTTTAATGAGTGGCCAAACAAAGAGCCCAGTCTTTAAAGTATATGGGGAGAGAAGAGGTGTGGATGGAGGTTAGGGAAGGATATCTAGATCAAGTAATGGGGGATTCCACATCAATGTCAAAATACGATTACCACTTGAAGAGTTTTATATAGCAATTACTCAAGAAATATGAATGATGAGAGAAGACTCTTCTATAATCCAAATCATTTATTAATTTAATCAACATATGTTTAGAGTCCAGAACAGTAACAAAGAAACCATTAATGAGTTTAAATTTAAAGAAAATTTTTTGGATTGAATCGAGGGATGGTCTCTAAAAATTTTTCAACTAAAGCAAACTCAAAAGGTGTTGCAAGGGAAAGGATTTCATACTTCAAAATCTACAACGATGGAAGACCACGATATGTTGAGGTTTTAAGATTATGATAATCCACTAGAGCAGACTCCCCGGACAGGGCATCCAAAAAAGAGTGAGATTTTGGAACACCATTTAGGAAACCTGGATCTTTCAAATGATTAACCTCCATTATGCCAAAAAATGGTTACAGTGGAAAAAATGGATGATTGATCGTGAAAAAGTATGAAAAATGCAAAAAAAAAAAAAAGAAGAGGAAAGGGAATAGAGGACTTCCCTGAAGCAGAATGAGCATTGGAAGAGCCGCGATGGCTAACGCCACTGAGAAGCAAAGCAAGTGAAAAAACACTAGCATGAGCGCCAGGAGAAAAGTTATGTTTCAATATTTTTATTAGGTTTTCCTTACGAAGAATGGAACTATCCCTTGTTACATATTATTTCTTATATTAGTGGTTTTTTTAATTAAATCATCTTTTTTTTTTTTTTTTTAAATTTAGGAACTATCCCTTGTTACATATTATTTCTTATATTAGTGGTTTTTTTAATTAAATCATCTTTTTTTTTTTTTGAAATTGAAGGATTCAAATCTAATTCAAAGAAAGATTCAAAGCAGCTTTGAACCTTTGTGTGGAACAAGGTATGAATGCCTTGTAGGGAATTCACACAAGTTTGGTGGTGTGTCAGGAGAAGGAGAGTTCGTGAGGGGTTGAGGGCACGAC
>NW_021590208.1:0-349 GCF_001605985.2 Dendrobium catenatum
TTCCTTTCTGGGATGAACTAACATGTTATCCGATAATGTTAATTCTCCCTTCTTGTACATCTTTTCCAACCAATCTTTGAAGACATAACAATCTTCGATTGAATGACTAACTACCCGATGATATAGGCAGTAGTTCGGGTCGCCACTGTGTTTAGACTCTTCAGGTCTTTTGCATTCCGGCAATTCTAGACCGTTTTTGAGTGCTTGTCGGAACAATTTAGCGACTCTCCCGCTTTAATGAATATTCTTTATTCATTTTATCTTTGAGGGAGGGGAACGTTCTGTCACCAGCTCCTGCAGTCTGCCTCTGGTGCTCTCCTCCACCAGGAAAGGCTCGAGGTTTATCATT
>NW_021590209.1:0-213 GCF_001605985.2 Dendrobium catenatum
GGCGTTTTAAATTTCTTGCAAAAAGACTATCATAAGAAAGTAAACAACATGCCTGTTTTTTCTTCATGTATGGAAATACTTCAGATTGCCGACCAATATGGTTTTTAATTGGAACAATTGCTTTTAGAGTAATTTTTGAAGATGAGCTAATAAACATGAAGCTAAAAAGTTTCATCTTATTTTACCTTTTTTGCTGATGGTTAGATAAAAGTA
>NW_021590210.1:0-1082 GCF_001605985.2 Dendrobium catenatum
CACTCTCCTAGTGTAGGCAGCAAACCCTTCGTCTGTTTACAGTCTCCAAGTGTCGGCAGAGAACCGGATCTCCTTGACAGATCTTCTCACAAGAATCTAGAAGGAAGAAGAAAAAGAGTGAAGTAATCCCAAATCACAAGTAAAGACTCTTACCTTTGAAATCCAAGTGAAGCCTTCTCGCTCCAATAGTAGGAATCCTCCTTTGAATGCTCTCTTCCACTCTCTCCTTGGCTATTGTCTCAAGAGGCACGAAGATCATTTGACAAAAAGATTGGATGGTAGTCTAATTTAGACTATATATACAAAAGACAAGAAAAACCACCCAAAAATTGCAATTTCTCAATTCTGTACGCAGTGGATCGTCCCGTACGATCGTGGATCGTCCTGGATGATTGTACTTAAACGATTTGAAATGACCCCAATTGTACATGTGTACGAAATGTCTTCGTACAGCTGATCGTCTCGTACGAACTAGGTTCATCCGGTACGAACGGTTAATACTAGGTCGGTTCTAGAAACTGCTGAAAACTATTCTAAGTCGGTTAATCGTTTGGACGAAAATTTACTCATCTAGAAAAAATTTTTACAGAGGATCGATCATCCTGGACGATTATTTATTTCGTCTGGACAAAAATTTTCCAGAGGACCAATCTCCATGGACGATAATTTAATTTCGTCTGGAGAAAAATTTTCCAGAGACCAGATCGTCCTAGACGATTATTAATTTCGTCTGGACGAAAATTTTCCAGAGGACCAATCGCCATTGATGATAATTTAACTTCATTTGGACGAAAGTTTTACAAAGAACCAATCGTCTTGGACGATTATAAAATTAGTCCTGGACGAATAGGACTTAGAAAAAATTTTTAAGCAAGTTCCTATTCGTTCCATGTGCTCAATAAGAGATAACTGTCTGATCATCCCGTACGAACGTATATCATCCAATACGATCAGTATAAATTTTTTATGATCTCCTTATGTGTGTGTGTATGTTTTTTTTCACACAATTACAATCACTCCCTTTCAATTTAATTTCAAAGAAATGTAAACTTAAAATTTTACAAAGTATCTCATTCTGAATT
>NW_021590211.1:0-201 GCF_001605985.2 Dendrobium catenatum
AAAAGTAGTTTGGGGTTTAGATCTATTAGAATACCCAGAAGTTATCTTTGGTTTGGGATTTATGTTGACCTGCTAAAGTAAAAAAAAAAAAAGATTTCAAATCTCACCTGCCCCCCCTGCGAAGCCACGATGCACATCGCTCCCTACGTTGGCGCCATACCTCGTACGACTCGACGTCGTTTCTTCGCACGTCGTATGCAC
>NW_021590212.1:0-707 GCF_001605985.2 Dendrobium catenatum
GGGATTATCGTACCACTTATAGAACCCCGACCCAATCCACCCCGTTTGCACTAGTGTACGGGTCTGAGGCCGTTTTACCCTTGGAAATACAAATTACTTGATTCAGGATTGCAGTTCAGAATCAAATTACAAATGAACAAAATGCAAAACTGCGGTTGGAAGAACTCGAAGGCCTTGAAGAGCGACGTCTCGAAGCTCAGCAAAGTTTAGAGTTATATAAGTCCCGTATGGTTCAAGCCCATGATAAGTTAGTGTGACCTAGGACCTTCCAAGCGGGAGACTTATTGTTGGTCCTTCGGAGGCCTATCTTAGCCCATCGAAAGTTGGGAGGCAAATTTGAATCCACTTGGGAAGGACCCTTCGTCATAGAGACTGTCTACAAAGGAGGCTCATATCAGTTAGTAGATTGTAAAGGAAATCACCCAATGCTACCAATCAATGGGCATTTCCTTAAGAAATACTATGCTTGATGTAGCTCGTTTTATCAATTAATGAATTTTTCCTTCTTGATTCGCAACCCGGTTCTTTCCTTTTTAAATTCCTTTTACTTTTTAACGCTCTTCGCCTCCTCCTTAGGGTCGGACCGTCCCCTCCCTTAGGATCGTACCTTGCTAGTGGTGGAGTACGCCCTCCGTGGCACCACCATGGCATTTGATTTGGGGATTAGTGATGGAGTACGCCCTTCGTGGCACCATCCTAATTCACAC
>NW_021590213.1:0-253 GCF_001605985.2 Dendrobium catenatum
TTTAGAGATTGCTTTATTTAGAATTATATTGAGTGCCTAATTTAAATTCAAAAGTAACAATCCATAAATTAGCTATCTCATCTGATGTAGTCCCTATTAAGTAACTACCTCGTTGGAATGAGGTTGGAGATTGTATAATAAATGATTATGAAGACTAAGAATATTATAGAGGCTAACTTTATTTCTAAAGAGAAGTACAATACTTGGCTTGTTAATGTTATTCTAGTTTAGAAGAAGAGTGGTAAAATCGATG
>NW_021590214.1:0-263 GCF_001605985.2 Dendrobium catenatum
CCCAATGATCATTTTCCTTTCGATATATGTATATCTCATTTGGCATGAAGGCTTTGAATATTTATGGAATTTTAACATGAGCTCTCCACTTGATCTTGATTGAGTAACTATGATTGTCAACAAATGCTTGCATATCACAAATGAACATTTGCTATTTGATTGCACTTTCATTTTAGATGTCCAATTGAAGTTCAATTTCCTGCATATTTACTTAAGTTTGATTCTTCATCGTTTGTTTAAGTTCAAGTCCAATGTTACTTAAT
>NW_021590215.1:0-208 GCF_001605985.2 Dendrobium catenatum
CTCTCTCTCTCTCTCTCTCTCTCTCTATCTCTTGTAACTATTTAAGTTTTCAGAATCTGTGGACGCTCTAATGATTATACTTAATCAATCTCCTTATGGAGCTTAGATGTCAAAATAGAGCCTTCAAGAGACCTAAGTTTCAAATATTATGTGAAAGTTATTTTTGAATGACCTCTAGTGATTTTACCTATGACACTAGTTTATTCTA
>NW_021590216.1:0-200 GCF_001605985.2 Dendrobium catenatum
ATTTGAAATATAGTAATAATGTGTTAGAAGATATGAAGACATTTTTGAAATTGAAAGTGGAAGCTCTTGAGAAAAATAGGAAACCCCCAACATTTTAAGATTTTACTACTCCTATTTTGTATCCAAAATTTTTACAACTCAACAGGAAACAGAATAGTTATAGAAGATTGAGAAATCCATTTGCTAGAGTTAAATATTAT
>NW_021590217.1:0-436 GCF_001605985.2 Dendrobium catenatum
CAAAATCTGCGTGGTGAGACATAATTTTTCCCACCAGTTAGCACAAAAGGAAATTGTAGAGAAATAAGGAATATTTGCTATCATCAAAATCATAAACCATGATCTGCAACACCGAAGACATGGGTTGGATCTGAGGGTAAATTGACTCGGTTAACACCAATGCATCTATATTGAATAGTTTCTTTTCTATGTTCAACCAACCACCTCCTCCAGACCAATCCCCCTCTAATTTCTAGATATACTTTAATGTTGTTGTTTCTTATGAGTAGTTTTGTTTGTTGTTGCAATGTTTCTTCTATGAGTTTAGTGTTTTCAAATGTTGTGTTGAGTCTTTGTGATGATGTTAGTTGAATGTTGTTATGTGGAGTAATATGAAATGAGACATATAATTGTATTTTCTCCTTGATATTAATAAAATGATGGAAAATCTCTTATA
>NW_021590218.1:0-263 GCF_001605985.2 Dendrobium catenatum
TTTTTATTTAGGGGGGAAGCTGAGCAAGCACCTGCATAAAACATTATTAGAAATCATTATGATGCTCCCCCCTTTTTATTAGCATTGAGCATGGCCACCTGCACGGAAGAACAATATATATATGACGTTCCTAACCTAGGGGTAAATCTAGCGCTCATCACATCACAGAGTACAGAAAAAGTAAGCAAACACAGCAATCATTTTTCAAACAGCATGCAATGAAATCTGCGAAAGCTCCGGCACACAGCAGAAAAGTAAATCCC
>NW_021590219.1:0-285 GCF_001605985.2 Dendrobium catenatum
AGTTCATAGGGCTTAACATCCCCATCGAACTTTCAAGGCTGCGGTGGCATGAGGGGGGTAAGAGCAGCAAATGGGAGAGACCCTAAGCCTAAAGTCAAAGTATTTTAGGGTCAAATAGAAGGTTTGACCATTTCAAATAAAGGTTTTGAAAGTTCTTTAGGGATGTTAGGCCCTGTTGAACTAGTCCCAAAGCTAATTTAAGAGGGAGAGGTGAATTGGTAAAGAGGAATCTTCAAACAAAACACAAACCAAAACCAATACTCACCATATAGAAATCAATGATGA
>NW_021590220.1:0-206 GCF_001605985.2 Dendrobium catenatum
GACCTTTGTGTTTGAAAACCCTAACTCATTGTCCCGAACGATCCTATATCGTCCCGGACGATTTGATCGAACTCTTGGTGATAGTCCTGGCCGATTGTATATTTTGTCTGGCCGATGCATTTTATGTGCATCGTCCTGGCCGATACACTTGATCGTCCTGGACGATCAACGTGTCAGTACGTTTTGATCTTTAAATCCGGCCCCGG
>NW_021590221.1:0-297 GCF_001605985.2 Dendrobium catenatum
TATATATATATTTATAGATAAATAGAGAGAGAGAGAAAAGGATCAAAATGGTCCACAACTATTTTAAAAGACTGTTTTGATATATTAACTCTTTAAAATTGGATAATTTTGATCCATCCGTTAAAAAATATTGGAAAAATTAAGCATAGTTTGGACAACGGAAGGTTTGGCGAAGGATAAAATCAAAATAAAAAATAAGCGAAATAAAGCAGTTGTTCCTGCAAAGCTAGCAAATCCGAACGTCGATCCGAGCGTCGATCCTACTCCTTGCATCGAAATCCTCCAGCACGTTCGACC
>NW_021590222.1:0-301 GCF_001605985.2 Dendrobium catenatum
TATATATATATATTGATTCATAGATTTTCTTATATGATTTACAACATATTGTTTCTCTTTTTGCTTTGTATTAATTTCAGTTGTAAGATTTTAATTATTTGCAGGATTTTTATGCTAAGTATGTGATTTTATATGAATTTAAGTAAAGGTAAGAACCCTACAACATGAGAATACAGCTTGCATAGTTTTCTTTTTGTACTACTAATTTAGTTTTCTTTTAGTTCCTCTGATTTGTGTTTATTTTTATAGCCTATGAAGACTATTGCATATATTATTTTGGACATTTGAGACAGAATGTAAT
>NW_021590223.1:0-1094 GCF_001605985.2 Dendrobium catenatum
ATTGATTCGAATCGAGTTTAAATTCGAATCTAACCCGGTTTTAACCAACTTGACACGATTCAGCCTAATTTAATTATACTAGAACCCATTTGACTTTCCAAACAATTTGAATTTATTTGTTAATTCGGGAAATTGTATCGAGCGGTGGCGTGGTCCTTTTCCCCTGATGCTCGCGATTTCCTTCAGAAAGGCAGCGATACGAAGCAGCTGCAGACTCCATTTGCGTGTTTTGAGTCGCTGCGACGATGGATCGAAGAAGGCGGGCTTCCTCTTTCGGCAGAGGGGTTCAATTTACTCGGAACGAAGCTTCGGTTCAAGCCTTCTCTCCAAAAGGCAGCGATACGAAGCAGCTGCAGACTCCATTTGCGTGTTTTGAGTCGCTGCGACGATGGATCGAAGAAGGCGGGCTTCCTCTTTCGGCAGAGGGGTTCAATTTACTCGGAACGAAGCTTCGGCTCAAGGATTCTCTCCAGCACTCTCTCTCACGTCTTCTCTCTCTGAATCTTTCGGTCTCTCCTTCAGACACCCGCTCCCCCCCTCTCTTTTTCTCTTGGGTTCGCACAAACAAGAGGAGCTGAAGCCCCACCCTCGATCCCAAAACTTCCTCCCCAGCACTCCCGCTCCAGCTCTCGATCCCGCTCCCTCTTCCGACGCCCCAGCCCTCTCTCACGCCGACTCCCTCTCCGATCCCTCTCCGTTCGCGACAGACCCGAAGGCCGAAGCCGCCCGACCTCCCCTGTTCACGCGACCTCAGGCCGATCCCTGTGCACGCGAGACCGAACCCGACACCCCTCCCGTTCGTGAACTCCGACCTGGGCTTCGTGTTTCGGCCGACTGACCCGAGCCCCTCTTCTTCGCGAGGTGAGTTCTCTTCTCTTCCTCCTCCTTCTCCTTCTTCTTCTTCTTCTTCTTCTTTCTTCTCCTTCCTCCTTCTTCTCCTTCTTCCTTCTTCTTCCCTTGGCCTTAATCTTTTTCCTCTGTTCTAGTTACCTTGATTTCTTGTCATCTTAATCTAAAATCCTGTGAATAATTTTAACAAGCAACAAGTTGCACCTTTGTAGAGCTTTATTCTTGTTGAATTTGAATATGGATTA
>NW_021590224.1:0-875 GCF_001605985.2 Dendrobium catenatum
CGGTCTTCTGCCGAAGGCCGTACTTCTACCCGACGTCGGACTTCTCCTTGTCGTCGGACTTCTGCTCGTCAGCATACTTCTCCTCATCGTCGAACTTCTGCTCGTCGATGAATTTTCAACGGTCTTCTGCCCAAGGCCGTACTTCTACCCGACGTCGGACTTCTCCTTGTCGTCGGACTTCTGCTCGTCAGCAGACTTCTCCTCGTCGTCGGACTTCTGCTCGTCGATGAACTTTTATTGGTCTTCTGCCCAAGGCCGTACTTCTACCCGACGTCGGACTTCTCCTTGTCGTCGGACTTCTGCTAGTCAGCAGACTTCTCCTAGTTGTCGGACTTCTGCTCGTCGATGAACTTTCATAGGTTTTCTGCCCAAGGCCGTACTTTTATCTGATGTCGGACTTCTCCTTGTCGTCGGACTTCTGCTCGTCAGCAGACTTCTACTCATCGTCAGACTTCTGCTCGTCGATGAACTTTCATCGGTCTTCTGTCCAAGGCCGTACTTCTACCCGACGTCGGACTTCTCCTTGTCGTCGGACTTCTGCTTGTCAGCGGACTTCAACTCGTCATTGGACTTCTACTCGTAGACGAACTTTCATAGGACTTCTGCCCAAGGAAGTACCACTACTCGACGTCGGACTTCTCCTTATCATCGAATTTCTGCTCGTCAGCTGACTACTACTCGTCATCAGCTTCTCGCTCGACTGCTACTCGCAACGCACCCTCAAACTCTCTTCTTTGGCTCCACCCTCGATCGTTGACTGCAAATGGGCGTCAACTCGATCGTCCATCCCCAGCAAACTTCCGCTGAAATGGCAAAGAAATCCCGTAGGCTTCTGCACGCGAGGAGGGGAGCTAATTCAAGCGGGAAAAAATTTC
>NW_021590225.1:0-249 GCF_001605985.2 Dendrobium catenatum
TCTGAAGGCTTGCGGCGTGCCCCGTTGGCTAATGTCCTCCATCTCGTCCGTATTGCTTCGGACCACTTCCCGTTGTTGGTTACCCTGGAGTCGGCCTCTCGCTCTAAGGGATCAAAATGGCTGCGGTTTGAAGACATCTGGATGACGTATCCAGCTACCTGGAAGCTGGTGTGGAAGAATTTGAACAAATTGGATTATGGGCAACCGGATGATATTCTGAATCGTAAATGCTCCAGAACGCTGCGGGCT
>NW_021590226.1:0-207 GCF_001605985.2 Dendrobium catenatum
ATTTCAAGCTTTTCCCTCTCAAATCCTCGTTTTAACATGGTATAAGAGCCAACGCCCTTAATTGCAGTCGGAGAACGATCTTAGATCATCGGAGGTTAGATCATCGGAGGAGGAAAAGAAAAAACTCGGAGCACCCGAGACTTGATCGCTGCAGACCCCACATGCTGAAGCCAAAAGCCGGGACGAAGCGGAACTTCCGATCCGACA
>NW_021590227.1:0-243 GCF_001605985.2 Dendrobium catenatum
ATTGAGATGATTAAAAAGACAATCAGTTGAGTGAAGAATAATATTATCTTAAAGATCATTCTAAAAAGTAACTTTGTCAAATAATGGATCAACCTGTCATGCTCTTCAACCCCATCCTATGAAACCTGTATATACTAGGGGTGTCAATTTGGGTCAACGAGTCAGGTTCGGGTCGAACTCGGAACTGATCCGGCACTATTCGGGTCAACCCGAACTCGACCCGTTTTTAAAAACGGGTCAGGT
>NW_021590228.1:0-4015 GCF_001605985.2 Dendrobium catenatum
CGGGTTTTGACTCAATTATCAAATGAGTTGGGTTTGGAATGAGTATATAAATATTCGTGTTGAGTTATTTTTAGGTCACAGTCAAACCTAGCTAGTCTGTGAATCCAAATTGATGCTCGTAGTTTAAATATCAATAATTATCAATCTTGAGATTTTTAAATGATCAAAGAGCTTTAAGGGTGTATACAAAAGTTTATCAATCAACGAATATTATTTTTGGAATGATTAGAAAGAAATTAAAATCATGGCAAAAGTATTAAATGAAGTTTGACTTTATTTATCTCATGATGGCAACATTTTTAAAAATATGCTTTTTATTTACTTTTTTTTTTTTTTTTGAAATATTTCTGAAAATTCCTTTAAATCAAAATTTGCCTAAAAAACTCTCCTTAATGAAAAAGAAAGCCAATACTCTATCCTTGATAATTGACACAAGTACCCAAACACCTAACCTTAAGAAGCATCAATAACCTCTCTTAATTATATGAGAATAATAGTGTTTCTTAGACCAAAATTTTTCTAAACCTTGAAGGTAATATAAAAATTTATTGTTTATTCTCTTTTATAATATTTCCCAAATACAAAATTGAACCGTATAATAATACAAAATCCAAAATAGAAACTTATTTTAGACTTCGTTCAAATCCCAAAATAAACCAAGTGAATTAGTTTTTCACAATTCCGAAGCCTATGTTCATTTGTAATCATTCTCATAGTCTATTTTTTAGTGAAGTAGATTTTTCATGTTTTAATCATGCATTCCCAAAGCCTATATATAGGGGTGTCAGTAATTGACATAACACAAAAACCTGACTCGAATTTGATCCAAAAATTTTGGGTTAGACCCAATCCGATTTCAAATGAGTCGGATTTATGTTGACAAAGCAACACGAACTCAACCTATATTAACTCGGGAAAAACATCCTGATGTGTCATGTTACGCACACCACAACCGCGTCGAATCCCGTCCCCGTGAGTCCTGTCCGCGTTGCATGGCCGTGTGTTCGCCGACTTGCCATTGTCGGTGCTGCCTTGCCTCAACATCGTACATGCTCATTTGCCATTCAATGCCTCCTTTGACGACGTTCCAACCATTTTGTATTCAACGTGAGCCCTGTCGTCGGCGCGAGACCCGCACATATGCGCATAAGGCGTCCCGAGTTTAGAAAATTGTGTCGAGTTGAGTCAACGCGATAACCCTATGGGTCGGGTCTGGGTTCGTGTTTTCATCCCATTTAAAAAATTGGAATAGGTTCTAGTCAACTCATTTGAACCCGGATCAATTCCGAATTCAACTCGAACCTGACCTGAAACCTGAATTTGACACCCTTTTACCTATGTCTATGTTTTGCTGACACCAGAACTAGCAAGGATTGTAGTATATTACAATTTGCCTTACAAATTCTCTCCTTAATGATAGAAAAAGTCAATGCACTATCTTTGATATTGGATCAAGCACTCGAACACCTAACCTTAACAAGCATAAGTAACATCTTGTAATTGTTTTTCCTTTCTTTTTTAGATTGGGTTTGGCTTGTTTTTCTCTTCTTCTCATGTTGAACCTTAGTTGTTGGGGTATTTACTCTCAATTTTTGTTTTTTGTTAGGTATGTTCTCTTTATGGTATAGTACTTCCTATTGTAGTCTTTGGCTTGATCCTTTTTTTGTTGGTAGTTATTTTTACTTTGTTTCTATGTAGTATATACTTATGTCTAATCTTTGCTTTTGCTAGGTTTTAGAGTTCAGTGTTGTGTGCTTTGAGATAAGTCTCCCTTTTTTCCATCTGTTAGGTTTTTGTTCTGTTTTTTTTTTGTTCTGCTTGCTGGTTTTTGGCATTGAGTGATTTTGTCTTTGTGTTGTGTATGTTTAGTTTGATGGGTCTTACTGGTGAGCTGTGGTTTTGGTGTTGCATTACTGCAACTATTGCTAGCTTGGGTTGGGCCTTATTGGTTGTTGTCTAAGATCTTGGTTTTTGCTTTGTTAAGTCGAACTAACAATTCAAAAGATTGATTTCTCTTTTGATAAATTATTATATTTATATTAGATTTGGGCCTTCCTTTATTGATTTCAAGGTGTCGTACAAAAAGAGAACAATAAATGATTAATGAGTTAAGGATGAGTGATAAGTGTGGCATACTTATAAATGAATGTTTTCGCATTTGAATACAATGATCATTGATTTGCATAGATAATTCTTTAAGAATTTTGTTTATAATAAACATTATTAAATAATTTTAATATGTACAAATATTATCACCTATGCTTTGTCTATAATTATTAAGGATGATGATGTCCACTTTCTTGAGTCCATTTCTTTTGTTTATATTTATGCCAAATGTCTTGTCACATATATTTAATGAATTTAACCTATATTGTATATTTTTTACACTACTCATCTCTATTATTTAATAAGTTTTTAGATATCATATGTGCATCATCTAAAGGAGTTCTTAGGCTTATGCTTTAGATATATCTTCATAAGGTAATTAAAATTAGAAGTTATTTAGTTAAATTAATAATATATTCTAAATTTTGTAAATATTATGGTGGATGAATATTTTGGAATTAAATAATATGATGTTCTTATTTGTGAAAAGTAATATTAATATCCTTTTTTTTAATTATTTATTAATTGTTAACTTGCTCCTAACTATTAAGATTTCATAGTTTTCTTTCAGGCTCAGTGATGGGGTGTGACAGTAACACTCTAAGCTACCAATTATTGCTCTTACAGATTAGCCTAACCTAACATCCTTCTCAAATAAAAAATGAATATGAATTTCCTAACTATTTCATCACAAGATTTTGTTAATTTGAACATAACAAATTTCTCAAAGTCTAAAGATGCAAAAAAGCCAACACAAATCCCTTCCTAATAAAGGGTAAGATATATGTTGATTATAAGTAGAGGCAATAATATCAACTCTTTCAAAGAATTACTTACACGCATATGCCCTAATAAATGCTCCTATAAAATCTCCAACTCCTCAATAATAGTTGTGTTAACTTGAAATGTTAATCAAGGATATTCCATCCCACTGACCAAATCAACTCTTAGAATCACTACAAGAAAATGGGTTAATAGCGACCAAAAGTAAGCGTGGCCTCTAAATAATAAGGAATCTAGATATTAGCCACCATAAAGGAAAATTGGCTGCTAATTTTGTCACTAAAAGTCTAGAGATTTGTTTTTCACAAATATACATGTCATTTTAGTGACTAATTATTCTTTTTAATTGTATACATAACACATTTTTAAAATATAATTAACATTTTATATAATGATAATTATTCTTAAAGTAAATTTAGTTTAAAGTATGGATGATTTATTTGTTAAAAAAAAATCAAAATGATGTAATTGATTAATAATTCAATTTCTACAAAATATATGTTGGAGTTTCCTTAAATTTGGCTCGACCCCTATTTGTTCAGATCCTTGACCGTCGTATGTTTCGTAGATATGTCAGGGGTCCAAGTGGATGTTGAGTCTAGTGAATAGGTTGTTAGACCTAAGTTAATGTCCCAAGGCTACCAAGAGGGGGGTGAATTGGTATTTTTAAAACTTAACCCTCTTTGAAGTTTTGTTGAACCGAAATGAAATTTTTTAAATAAATTTTTATAGAAAAGTTTTTTCAACCACAGAGTTTTTTAAACAAAAGTAAAATGCAGAAAATAAAAATAGTAAAGTAAAAGACATAAGATTTATAGTGGTTCGGTCTAAACCAGACCACATCCATCCCTAGAGGCACCCTCAGAGTATTGCACTATATACCAATTAAAGTGTCTCTCTCTTTTTACCCCACCAGCAAGGAGGAGAAGCCTTTACAAACACTCTTTTCACCACTACCCGGTGCGCGCAGAGAACCTCGTCCTTTTACACATCCCAGTGTTGGCAAGCAACAGTCCGTCCTTTCACACTCTCCTATTGGCAGAATCTTGCCTTACACTGCTTAGTATGGGCACGAGAACTTGTCCTTTCACAACTGCCCTATGGCAGAGACACCTTCAGTCTTTCA
>NW_021590229.1:0-425 GCF_001605985.2 Dendrobium catenatum
ATTTTATTTGTAGATTCAAAGATGATATCATCAACATAAATTTGTACAATGAGTATATCATCTCACAATTTCTTTAAAAAGAGAGTGGTGTCCACACATCCATTTTTAAAAGATATCTCAAGTAAAAAGGTGCTTAACCTCTCATACTAAGCCCTAGGATCCTATTTCAATTCATAAAATGCCTTTTTTAATTTAAAAATATGATTTATGTATTTTGAATTTCAAAACCTGGTGGTTGTTCTACATAAACATCCTCTTGAATCACCCCATTTAAAAATATATATATTTTAATATCCATTTGAAATAATTTAAATCCTCTAAAACAGGCAAAGACTAATAAAACCCTAATTACTTCAAGTCTAGCTACAATGACAAAAGTCTTCTTAAAATCAGTCCCTTCAATCTGATTATACCCCTTAACCACC
>NW_021590230.1:0-327 GCF_001605985.2 Dendrobium catenatum
TTATCTGGAACAATTCCTTCTTCCATTGGATATCTCCAGGAGGTCAAAATCATAAATCTTTCAAACAATTTTCTAATAGGATCAATCCCTTCAAGTTTGCAGAATTGTTCTTACCTCACAACTCTTGTTCTTGAACACAACAATCTCTCAGGACAAATTCCTCATTCTCTTGGGAAACTTGAACAACTGCAAACTCTACACCTCAGCAACAATGACCTATCAGGTCCGATCCCTCAATCCCTGCAGAATTGCATGAACCTGGAGACACTCGACCTAGGAAACAACAATCTCAATGATTCAATTCCGGCTTGGTTAGGTGAGAGACTC
>NW_021590231.1:0-278 GCF_001605985.2 Dendrobium catenatum
TTCTGAGGGTATTTTTTTAATTTTCTTAGTGTATAACATCCGTTTATTTTCAAGTTTGTTTGGTGTTGGCTTACTAAGTGTTAAATTGAGCCAGGTTCTAACTTCCTTAGCGTTTCCTTTGGTTTTTTTAGTCAAATTAGCTTGCATCAATGTCCATTCCATCTAACCAAGAGTCATCGGTGTACTCCATGTATTGTTTGAATAGTACGGATATCCATAACACCATCATGAATAATAAGGAGCAAAGTCCCACAAAGCTATATTCTTTTAGCAACACC
>NW_021590232.1:0-210 GCF_001605985.2 Dendrobium catenatum
ACCATGCTTCAGCAACCTCACCCAAACTCCTACCCTCATGTCTTGGGCTAACATTCATCTTGTTCTTCTGGACTCCAGCATCCATTGGATCTATAACTTGATCCTCAACATTTTCACCTACCTTTGGAACCTTCACCGAATTCAAGTCATCTTCGATATTATGCCCCTTAAGCGTATCAAGAACTCCAGAAAACTTGTTCACACGTAAAT
>NW_021590233.1:0-316 GCF_001605985.2 Dendrobium catenatum
CATTTGGACGTTGAAGCAAATGTCCCCCTACATAGTTATTGAAATATTTATTAGAACACATGTGTAAACCTTAACAAGTGTACGTGCTATACTTTCAAACAAGTATACTTTACTTGAATTGGAATGCATTGTCTACCTCTACCTTTATTAACATAAGTCAAATCTAATACCTCAACTTTCCTTATCGGGTCATTAGAAGGCCTCTGTTTAATGTGAAAAAACCATGTAAAGCGACTCTCTTTAATCTTATCTTCCACTGGAGCTACTCCAACCTTATTACGTATATGCTCATTTCGTATCCTATCTCTAAGGGTCA
>NW_021590234.1:0-290 GCF_001605985.2 Dendrobium catenatum
TATTTTCTAATGAAATTAATTTTAATTTACAAATTAGGTTAAAGCACCATTAAGATTAAAAAAAATGAATGTCATAAAGTCTAACACACATTTCTAAAACATTAAACTACAAAACATTGGAACATATATTGATATCGAATGAAGCTATTATAATTTGAAGTTCAAGATATCAATAATAACACAACTAAAATAAGAAAAATACGACATTCTAAAGGAAATCACTAACACATGAACTACAAAGAAACACTGAACAAAACACTACAATCATTCAGATGGACCCTGATCTGGAG
>NW_021590235.1:0-264 GCF_001605985.2 Dendrobium catenatum
ATTTTCGTATTAAAAAAATTTAGCAGGTGAGGGCATCGCACTGTTCACCCCTCACCCGAATAGCAAACCAGCGACGTCAAACAAGTGTTAAGCATTCGGCTAGAGACACTTAATTAGGGGTGTAAGTGAGCCGAGCCAGCACGAGCTCGACTCATTTATGGGCTCGCGAGCCGAGCATATCGAGCTCACGAGTCGAGCTCGAGCTCGTTTAGTAAATGAACTCGAGTTCGAGCTTGAGTCGGCTTGGCTCGTGAGCTCGCGAGC
>NW_021590236.1:0-284 GCF_001605985.2 Dendrobium catenatum
TAAAAAACTTATTTTTTTATATAAGAAACTAAAATATTGTTCAGTCATTGATCTCTAATTATATTTTGCAATCAAATTTTTATAATACTCATAATAGAAAATGATCTTTCTATTTCTATTATTGCAATGGGCAATACTAATGATAGTTTTAATTAATAACTTAAAAATAAGGGGGGATAGATTATTCTTCTTGCTCTGCATTATTTTCTCAGCAAAACTTATAATATTTTTTAAGAATGAAATAAATTTTTTTATCATATCACGTATCTATAATGCAAGTTCTC
>NW_021590237.1:0-222 GCF_001605985.2 Dendrobium catenatum
AAATTATAGTTTCAAATATTTTGAATTTCAATGCTATTAAAAGATTCTTGAATAGGGATAGAGTTGTTTAGACTCTAACATTCCATTCTAGTTTATAATAAGCTGAAGATATACCTTGAATTGAATTTTATATCTAATTGACGAAGTCATCATATATTTTATCGGGAATAGAATCCCTCCAATTTTAACATCCAAGATTAGTCAATAATGGACTAGGTCAAA
>NW_021590238.1:0-386 GCF_001605985.2 Dendrobium catenatum
TAATAATAATAGTAATAGTTCACAAGTTTTATACTTGTTTTTACAAGTAAAGGAAAGAAAAAAGCTGAAGCAAATTAAGCTCAAATTAATGAATATTTAAGTTTACTATTTAGCAATGTTTATAAATTTTTATGTGAGATATGTAACCTATCAAATTATAATGATATATTTTGATTTTCCTAATGGCTATGTAATTACCTTTATAATGCAATAGGGAGTATTTAGATGCTTCCATTTATTCAAAAAAAATATTGTGTTGTGAATGGAATAAATATATATATATTCCATTAAAAGTATCATAGATTAGGAATTATGAATGTTTATATTTTCTGTGGCACTGCATTGTTAGTATTAGTATCGTGGGACGTTACATAAGCACCTTAAAC
>NW_021590239.1:0-220 GCF_001605985.2 Dendrobium catenatum
TTCTGTTTTCTTAAAATTTTCAAATTCACTTAAAAGTATATTAGAGTAGATTGAATAAGAATATATGACTAACAGCCACAGTAATTGGTTTGCTATTAATGACTTACGTTTTAAATTATGTAAAGATAATTATTAAAAAAATGAGTTATCAGAATTAGGCTGGTAAATTGGGTTCGGCAATGAAATTTAGTATTTATAAAAGTTGTGAAGAGCATAAAGT
>NW_021590240.1:0-201 GCF_001605985.2 Dendrobium catenatum
CTTTATGTTGGTTTGAGTTATACTTAGGCTTAACTTTTAAAATCCCTTATGAGTTGATTGTGGCTTGATCCCATTTAGTTAAACTTCCAAATGGAAGTTTTAAAAAGAGCTTAGTGTTTTGTGAAGGGTATTAATCACATTGAATGTATATCTGGGTCATATGCATGTAACACCTTACCTTAATTTTCATGATCATCAATG
>NW_021590241.1:0-244 GCF_001605985.2 Dendrobium catenatum
TTGCCGTATGGATTTAATTTATTGTAGAATAGATTTCTTTATTGAGCTAATTGTATTGATTTCTATTGACCTGATGATTTCATTGTATAGATTTGTTTTCGATTGCTAGGTTGATTTATTGAGTTGATGGATTTCCCTGCTGATAGATATAATTGACTGGAAAGTGCTCTATTGATTGAGATGATTCCCCTATTGTAGCGTTGTACATCGTCATTATTGAACCGTACTCGCTGCCATAGTGTCA
>NW_021590242.1:0-234 GCF_001605985.2 Dendrobium catenatum
TAAGAAAAGCGTGTATGGGTATTTTGAAAATATTTTGTAAGAAAACATTTTTTTTTATCACAAGAAAAGCAGTTATTTCCCCGCAAGCGGGTACTTATGGGTATCCCCGCTTCGTCGTGCGCATCGCACCGGGATCCCTTCCCACCACGCTAAGAAAAGCGTGTATAGGCGGGGTTTCCAAGGAGATACGAACTTCAAAGAAGGAATTTGGGTGATTACCCGCTTCGTCGCAAA
>NW_021590243.1:0-201 GCF_001605985.2 Dendrobium catenatum
CCCTTCCAAACTCAAGTTGGAAGGGTGCAACCCTCTTTTGAACATCAAAATGTCCAAAGACCTTCATGAATTTGCAACCCAAAAGTTGTATTTTCTCCCAATTCTCCTCCAACCCCAAAGTTGTAGGAGATTTCTCCTCTCTTTGGCTCCAAAAGCTAAAAGAGAACTCTCCAACATCTAGCTCAAAAGCTAAATGTCGGA
>NW_021590244.1:0-221 GCF_001605985.2 Dendrobium catenatum
GCATTGTGTGTTTGTTTGGATTTCGACGAATTTTGATCTGGATTTGGATTTATATCGATTTGTTTTTGCGTTGTTTTTTGTCTCGCACCTGTAGGAAAATGTCGGGACGACATTTTTCTAAGGTGGGGAGATTGTGAGGCCTTGTTCCCTTACTGTTCCTCTCTGATTTGGATTTTCCTCTCACGATCGTCCGGGACGATTTGAGATCGTCCAGGCCGATC
>NW_021590245.1:0-293 GCF_001605985.2 Dendrobium catenatum
ACCTCCAAATTTCAGAAAAAATTTAAGGTGTTCTGAAGCATTTGAGAATTTTTTAGAGTTATTATTATTTTTAATTAATTAAAGTAATTAAAAATAAATTAAAGTTGAAATTATAGTCCAGTCAAGAGGCTTCTATTTTTCTTTGATTAAAGACTAAATTTTTGTTAGTTAGAAGTATTATATATAATTTTTGGATTTAAATTTTATTTATTATAATTTTAGAAGTTTTAAGGCTTAATTAATGGTTTAATCTTAAGTTAACTAAATAATTAAGTGGCTTATGAATTTTCAAA
>NW_021590246.1:0-283 GCF_001605985.2 Dendrobium catenatum
AGATGAACTGCATAATGATATTCACAATTTGCAATCGTAAGAAGATGAAGCAGGTGGTCTAAGTCCTGACGATCTTGACATGCTCTGCAGTAAGGTTAGAGAGTATAACGTCACTCTAGTTAGACTCTCTACATGGTGGAACCAGCGTGCCAAAGCCAAATGGAATGATGAAGGTGATCAGACAAATTAAGGATGAGAACAATATCACGGTGGATGATTTGGACATAATTAAATCTGTTTTTTTTTAAGTTCTTTGAAGATAAGTGGAAGCCTAGAAGCTGCA
>NW_021590247.1:0-656 GCF_001605985.2 Dendrobium catenatum
GAAGATCAAATGACAAAAAGATTGGGTGGCAATCTAAATTGGACTATTTATACAAAAGACAAGAAAAACCACCCAAAAACTGCAAGTTTTCAATTCTGTACGCAGTGGATCGTCCCGTACGATCGTGGATCGTCTTGGACAATTTTACTTAAACGATCTGAAGCGACCTTATTTGAATATGTGTATGAAATGTTTTCAAGGTCAGTTCTAGAAACTGCTTAAAACTGTTCTAGGTCGGTTAATCGTTTGGACAAAAATATGTTCGTCTGGACAAAATTTTTATAGAGAGCCGATCGTCCTGGACGATTCTTGACTTCGTCTGGACAAAAATTTTCCAGAGGACCAATCGCGACGGACGATAATTTATTTTCATCTGGATGAAAATTTTCCAGAGACTAAATCGTCCTGGACGATTTTTAATTTCATCTGGACGAAATCTTTCCAGAGGACCAGTCGCCACGGACGATAATTTAATTTCGTATGGACGAAAATTTTACAGTGAACCAATCGTCCTGTACGATAATTAATTTTGTCCTGGACGAATAGGACTTAGAATAAATTTTTGAGCAAGTTCCTATTCGTTCCATGTGCACTATAGGAGATAACTGTCTGATCGTCGAGTACGAACGGATATCATCCCGTACGATCAGTATAAA
>NW_021590248.1:0-282 GCF_001605985.2 Dendrobium catenatum
GGAAAGGAGAAGGAAAAAAAATGCGCGATGAGCAAACCCTAGCAGAGCTTCTCACTCTATCTCTAAACCCGCCCGAGTGTTACTACCTTTAAATATCTTGATCATCATGTGAAGAGCAAGTAACCATCACGCTCATGAACGGGCACTCATTGATGCCTTCATGTATGACAAGGAGTGCATGACGTGTGATTAATGTTTTTCTCTAGACTTTTATGATTTTTTTTTTAGACTTTTATGATAAATGCATTATGTAATTTATAACTTTTATTATAAATTTAAACT
>NW_021590249.1:0-407 GCF_001605985.2 Dendrobium catenatum
TCTTCACAAAACGGTATTTCTTGTTATTGCCAAGCAATACCGAGTAATACCTAGCAATACCGAGCAATACGTGAACATAGTAATCCCGGATTCGTTCCGAGTCGGGTCGTCGGGCCGCACGGTAAAGAGTAAGAGCACGTGACAACATATTATTGACTACCTGACGTAGAGCTACATCAGGTAACCTGGCGGAATAAAATTCCTAAATGAGAGGGAAAAAAACTCACTCTCTTATAAAGATGAGGGGTGTTTAGATGTTGAGAGTTTGAAATTTGTGAAAGAATTATATGAAAATACTACTTTATAAGGTTAATGAAGAAAGATTGAACAATTAAGAACTCAATTCATTTATAATCATAAACAATATCATTTAAAGCTCACGAACCAAATCATGAACAAGCTCAATA
>NW_021590250.1:0-1061 GCF_001605985.2 Dendrobium catenatum
AATTAGTTAAAAAAATTAAAAAAAAAAAAAGAAGCATAAGTTTAATTTGTAAAAAAGTTATAGTAAAATCCAAGTGAAATGTCAGAGGACAACACTAATGATAAATTCTAAAAATAAGCATTGCTTGAAATATTAACAATTGTGATTAAAGAAGAGACGGTATGAAATTGTACAAAGGAAAAGTTGAGACATATTTGAGTTAAGTCATTTCCAATCGAACTCCATTCTTGTGTTTGGTGTTCGTGAATTGCTCCAATCGAATTACAAAACGTGCCACATTCTTGCGTTCGAGAGCAGTGTAACTTCAATATTAGCATCGCACTGTTCACGAACGCATTATTATGCTGAAACAGGGAAAGCTGAGGCGGAGAAAGACTAGCGTGTGGAGTTCGGTTGAGAAAGAATATATACATAATTATATATTTTTTTTATGTTAAGAGAAATAGTTGGATTGGAAATGAATTACTGCATTTTGAAGTGTTATGATGCGATTTTAGCAATAAATTTTATTTTTTATAATTATTCATGTACAATTATTTCAAAATAAAATAATGAGAGAAGGATTTGGACCATAGAAAAAGAAAAAAGATGGATGTTCATTGCATTATAAGTATAAGAGAATTATTGTTCAATTTAAAAATGTTTATTTATAATGTCCATATAAATTTTTAAAACAATTACTTTTTTCAAAAATGTTTTACTATAAACTTTATAAATAAAAAATTAGTAGCCCCAACAAACTCCTAATCTACTCTTTAATTTTGATGTAAATCTTAAAAAAAACTATACAAAATATAGAATCTTATAGGAGTGTAAATGAGTCGAGTTGAGTTGAATAGTGACCTTATCGAGCTCTGCTCATCAGTGAGAAAATCATCTCAACTCGAGCTCGAGCTTGGGTCGAGCTCAAAAGGTGACTTTGAGCTCGACTCGTCACACTGCAAATGGCTCGTTGAGCCTTCGATTCCACGATTCAAGACTGTGTCGTTTGGGTCCCACAGTCTGTTCGTGAACCCATATCGTTCACATAACCGTGTTCCGCACGCAAGCCCACCATTCAG
>NW_021590251.1:0-3170 GCF_001605985.2 Dendrobium catenatum
CTCACATCCCTTCTATTGGATTTTCCTAGTTTTTTACACTTTAAATTAAATTTCTGACCTCAATGCTCTGCCCCATATCAAAAACTTATTTCTGCTTAATTTGCTTTCGCTATAACTCTCATAATTTATCTTGTAACAATCATCTTATTTCTAGTTGAACCCTTGTGTAACTTCAATTTTTATGATATAAATTAAAATAGCTAATGCAGTTTAATAATATTCTTAATTGTGTTATAATTAAATTCCCACTCACAGCTTAATCATTTATCTACATATAATTTTCACTTATGCGGTGTCATTTGTGTGATTAATCTATTGTTTAAATGTGTATATAATTTCATATATTTATTTAGGTCATGGTTATAACTTTGAAGCTATTAGTACTAGTCCATTCACATTTAGTGCATCACATATCATACATATGCACACTTATTACCTCATTTATTATAATACTAGGGATCTATTATTGTTTTAATTGTGAGAATTTGAATTGGTGATCTCGAAAGAAGTTTGAAATGTCCTATACACAGCCCTCCCTCATTTTATTTTTTTTTTATTTTTTTTAGCCCTCCCTCATTAATAACATGCAATTATAGGAAAATAATTAGATAAATAATTAAATTAGGAGTGTAGAACATTAATTATTTAGAAACAACAAGAAATTTTATATAAAACACAACACATTTTATACAAATTACTACACAATTTTTTCTATATAAATTTCAAGACATCTTTATAAAAATTAGAAGACAATTTTATAAAAGTCTTGAATTAAAAAAATAATAATAATGCTCAAATCATTATTGTTCTATGAGACAAAGTTGCTTGTCTTTTTATTTAATTAATTTTCATTCCCAATTAATTTCTTATGTGGATTTTCTTATCTATTTTTTTTATTTTTTCAAATAATAAAGATTTATGGCCCTATAGTTGAAAAACAAGTCATATTCATCTATTTCATAATTCATTGGTCACTATTCATAAAAAAAATTAACATTTTTTCTCAAATTCCACCATTGAAATTGATGAGTAAGCTTTCATTTTTTTTCTCATCTTAATGAACAAAAAAAAAACAATAATATTATTTAAGATAAGTTAATTAAATTAACAAATAAATTATATTGAAACAAAGCAATAAATATATAATTATGAAGTAAAATAATTTTACAATCAGTAAAGTCATTCAAATCATGCAAGCTAAATGTCCCTTTGACTTGTCCCTTCTTCTCTCATTCAAGCTGGCACGCACCTTGAATTCTCTTTCATTGTTCATTTATTATATATTTGCTTCTGAACTCAAATATACTTTGAAATATGTATAAACTTAACGGTAAAGTTAGCTATTTTGCCATATTAAAATTTAACATTTAAATTTAGCTATTTACTCATGCAATACTAATTATTTTAGAAAATAATTCAAATAAATCTCTATTATTTCTTGTTCATAAGATTATGAAAATTGGATCGAACGTAGAATCAGAAGAATAAAAGGCTCAATGTTCAATGATTCAAATGCGATTGAATCGGATGATATAATAAATATTAAAATTATTTGAAAAATGTCTAAATGAAATAATAATATTGTAATAATTATACAATCGTATGCTTTTGTGACTAAAAAAACAAAAAGAATTCATGCATAATTTTTTTTATAATTTAAATTTAAATATTTTTCTATTTTAAAATTTGATTTTTAATAAAACTATGCTTCTTATTTTTTTTTTTAAACAACCGCCACATATATAGATCAAGACAAGTTACAACAAAAAGACCTCTCAAAGGGCCACATCAGATGCTTACAGTCAAAAACAGCAAAACCAAAGAAAAGATCAGAATAATAAAGGGTGATATCAACGGACTCAGACCAGCATCGGGGTTGCCAGGGCGGGGTCATCCACTGGTAAAAACCAAAATCGAAGGGTCAACCAGGTTGCCAACCAACCCTGGCCGTCCGCGGCACTTACAGCCTCCTCGCCGCTTCCTCATCGTCCAAATCAAACCAATTAAAACGGCCAACCCACCAACCAGAAATGCAAACCATTGCAACAATCGAAATTACACTTAATGGCAAATAAAACAAATCCATTGCATCAACCAACAATCCACGACCACGCCTGCCCCTCCCACGAGATCTAGCACGAGAAGCAGCTGGCACTAGTGATTTATCACGCAACAAATTGAAATAATTACCAGGATCCCCATCACCAATGGATTCCACAGAATCAGAAAGAGACTCAGATTCAGAACTGTAATCATGAAGCCAGTCCAGGTGGACTCTAAGATCAATGCCCGAGTTATCCTTCACATTATACAGTAATCCTTTAGGATCCATAAAAGTCACTGGGGCATTCACAAAATCATTATGCACAAAACATTCATTACGAATGGGACTAGAATTACCAGAAACAACCACATTACACACTTCCTCAGCCAAATTATCCACAACAGCTGACTTAACCGGGACAATCAACTCCTCAGAATTAAAGACTGACCGACCAAAACAGAAGGAGCAGATCGAACAGACACCAGAGGAACCTCACGAGGAAGGCCCTCCACGTTATGGCAAACACGGGTGGAAATCAAATTCATACCAACAGGAGTAAAATGTTGAGCATCGGTGCTTCTTAATAATTCTATTTGTAGATGATGGTGTTGATGCAGGACGGCCTATTTAGCTGAAGATGGGGTGAGATGCAAGCTGGGCGGTTTGATTAACAGTGAAATAAATTGATGTAGCAGTTACAAGAGACATTTGGGTGCTCTAAAGGGTGTTCAGCAACTCTTCGAGCCATGTGATGTGCCTCTCCCAGCCCTCCACCTCCACCCAATTTATTAGAGTTCGCGGCAGCTTTTATTAGATCCAACCAATTGCTATTGATATGGGCAGATACAGTGTTCGGTGGGAGAAAGTATTACGTGCAGAGTCCATACATAAGATACATCCATATTTGTAAAGATACGTAATAAATACACAACAAATACATAGTTATATTTTTTTGCTATATATTTATTGTGTACCAACCCAAAATTCAGACGCATCTCCCATTCAAACTCCACACGTAATAATCCCTTATTCATCTGTGGACTACTCACGAAAGTTTCCAAAGCCCATCGTAGAGAATTTCGTTAAGTCTTTAAGGAAGTACTATATTACAAAAATAATAAAATTT
>NW_021590252.1:0-248 GCF_001605985.2 Dendrobium catenatum
GTGTACTAACAGGTTTAGCATTGTCCATTTCATATTTATTGAGAATGTCCTTAATATATTTAGTTTGGCTAAGAAATGTTCCTTCCTCAAGTTGCTTAATGCTAAAACCTAGAAAGTAATTTAAATCTCCCATTAAACTCATTTCAAATTCACTACTCATTATTTTAGAAAAATCATCACAAAGAATTTTATTTGAAGATCCAAAGATGATGTCATCCACATAAATTTGAACAATGAGTATTTCCTTT
>NW_021590253.1:0-1298 GCF_001605985.2 Dendrobium catenatum
CTGGTTTCCTATAGGCGCAAGCCCCTATAGTTAATTAGATACGTGTTAAGGCTAGTCGTCAATCAGATACGCATAGATACGTGTTATCTAACATATAGTAGCAGCATGGGTTTGGATTTGGGATTTTAAAATTTTGATATTTAAAAGTAGAAATTGCACAATCTTGCACTTAAAGCGGATGGTGGGGTAATTGATGATGGACCCGATCAAGATCCCATGGTTCCGTCATCCCGGGCCATCATGGTTCCTGATCTACTTAGTCAGAGGAGGTAGTCGACCCAACTTGACAGAAGGATCCTTGTCGGCAGCCATGGGTTCTTGCCTCTTCATCACTCGAAAGATTTTGATAAAAAGGCGGAATGTCTTCTTCCTCTTCTAGATGTTTCCCCGCATTAAGCTTGAAGCTGTCGCATCACAACACAAGGTTTCTGTACTGAAAGGAGATGATGGTTGCTCTTTAGGTTGTCTACAGCAGGTTGTGCTATCCCTTAACATACTCTTGACCTCTTTTAGGATCATTCTCTATTGAGGTTGGTAAAAAAAAAAAAAAAATCTCTATTGAGGTAAGTGAACTCTATTAAAAGCTTGTCACCTTTGCTTGTTAAGAGAACATTGCTCAAATTAAGGAATTGTTTCTCCAGTGCTATCCCTTACACTTATTATGATTTATCCATTCTGAAGCAATAAAATTACAAAAAAAAAAAGAATTTAAACTGGAAAAGAAATATTAATTATGTAATGCATATTTTTCGATTCAAAAGAATGGTTTTATTCTATCACTATAATCTACTAAAAAGAAACGCATACAGCTTTCCCTTTTTTGAACAAAACAAATTAACCTAGTCAGAAAGATTTAGAGCGTGCAGTGAGGAAAAAATTTAAAAATTTACCATAGAATTAACTGTACGTGAAAGAAATCTACACAGGACAAAGCACCTCAAAACTTCTTGACAGCAGCGCCAAAATTTGGGAAGCTCTGACAGCCTAAATCATGCAAGCATAGCTCATAAAAACTCATACATGGGAGGCAACTATTGAGCTGTCTAGATGTGTTGGTTTGATTTGGACTCATCGTCTTCCTCACTGTCCAAACCCTGCCAAACATAGAATCTTTTAAATACTGGTTACAAAATCTGCAATTTTGAACTTCTCTAATGGCAAGATAGAACTTTTCAAACGAAATTCAAGAAGTTATTTTACAAATTCCAAGAAAATTTTTTCAACTTGGCTAATTATATACAAGCAGGTATCATGTGGTATATTAGTAAAGATTTCTGTTTTTATCGGCGTATTAGTAA
>NW_021590254.1:0-229 GCF_001605985.2 Dendrobium catenatum
GAACGTTCGTCTACGTACGTTCACTGAATAAAATAAAAGTTCCATAAAAAGGACCAAGACCTTTTTGCATTTATAATTTAGGAGGCCGAGCACCTTTTTTTTTTAATCTAATAGATATAAAAGATAAATTATTTTATTAATACAGAAATATTCGGATAGTTAAACATTATTATGTAATTAAAATTTTTAAAATAGTTATGATTAAAAATTTAATTATGTAATTAAATAT
>NW_021590255.1:0-308 GCF_001605985.2 Dendrobium catenatum
CGACCACCTTTATTTGAAAATATTTCTTTTAATTTTTTGAATATTCGCATGTCAATCTTTTTGCAATCAATTGATTATCGAATGTGGAATATGATTCAAACTGGTTATTCTGTACCTTCACATATGCTAGATGGAGTCAAAATTAATATTCCTTTTACTGATTGGAGTAGAATAGAACTAGTCAATGCACAACTAAATGCTAAATATTTGAATTGTTTTTCTGTGCATTAAATTCTGACGATTGCATGAGAATCTCTACATGTACTACTGCGAAAGAAATTTGGGATAGATTATGCATTTCGTATGAA
>NW_021590256.1:0-261 GCF_001605985.2 Dendrobium catenatum
AAAAGAAAATGATGAAGTAGGGGAGCACCACCATAGACTGCCCCTCATCTCAAATACAACTATCAATAGGATGCCTAGACATGGTATTTTGCTCGACTAAAGTTGAATATTGATTTTCATATCAAGTATTCTACACAATACTATGAGTAGTTTGAATAACCACACCAGGAGGATCGCTAGTGGTTTAGCAAACATTTTCATGTGCTCCACCATTATTTTCATTCGCTACCACCACCGCCACCACCTAATCAAGGACCATCA
>NW_021590257.1:0-232 GCF_001605985.2 Dendrobium catenatum
CATGGATCAATCTTTTTTTTTTTTTATTAAAAGTTCTTGGAACAATATATTTTATTTTATTTTTCCCCTAAATTTAGGTTTATCAATAATAGTTAACTTCTTTCGAACTTCATCTACATGGTTAAGTTTTCATTTAGGAGCATAAATGATAGCAATGTGTAGGAATGAAATTAGCCCTTTTTGTAGGATAAGAAAAAATTTTAAAATTAAATATAATAATAATAATAATTAA
>NW_021590258.1:0-325 GCF_001605985.2 Dendrobium catenatum
AACTATTTGAGGAGACTTAAAAAGAAGATCTCTAAGGTTAAGAGAGTTGTACCCTTTAAGACCTTAGCTCAAGTAGAGCCTGAGGCTGCTGAGGAGCTGCCTATTCCTGCTTCCTCTCCCCTCCTAAAGGGAAGTCACTTCTACCCCCTTGTTTCTGCTCAAGGGGAGGAGAGGGCAGCTAGGATAGCTCATTCCCCACCATGCCCAGTTGACTACTCGACTAAGAAGACGCAGAAAGAAAAACACCTCCAAAGGACAAGGAATTTAAGAAACATAATTCATACCTGTGCTGCACAGTCTGGACAGACTAAGGAGGAGTATGTAA
>NW_021590259.1:0-386 GCF_001605985.2 Dendrobium catenatum
GAGTCATTCGACCACTCACCGATCCTTTCCGATCGCCTTGCTCAACTCGCCCCTGCGTGCGATTTTAGGGAATACGACCGATCCGACAGCAGCAAGCATCCGATCCGACAGGAAGTCCTGATCGTCGAAGGCGTCCCAGGCGTTCCGATCGACGAAGGCGTCTCGATCGTTGAAGGCGTCCCGATCCGAGGCCTCCTCGAGCGGATCCTGCGTGCGAAAGGAGCAATCGGCTTCTTCTCTGGAGCCCGACCTCCTGCCTAGTCCCGATCTGAGCTGTTTAGGCTCGGCCGGTTTGGTTTAATAAATAAATAAATAAATAAAAAAAAACCTTTGACCTTTATTACAAAGGAATTTTTTAGGAAGCCTTAATTGCTTTCCAATGTCAG
>NW_021590260.1:0-261 GCF_001605985.2 Dendrobium catenatum
TGATAGTTTTAGGGAGATGTGAATCTAACAACCTACTTGTTGCGGGCTAGAATATACGCGGCGATAGAGTTATAATTCTACGTTTTAGCATTGCACGGATATCCAGCTCACACACAGAAAACACAATATTTTTTACGTGGAAAACCCAGGAAAGGGGAAAAACCACGGGACCTAGCCCAGTTGAAAATGATTCCACTAGAATTTGAGAAAAGTACAATGATCTAACTCGTCCTTGAAGACGACCAGATTACAAGTATCAAC
>NW_021590261.1:0-304 GCF_001605985.2 Dendrobium catenatum
CTATGTACAAGTTTATACAAGCATTATACACACTATATATAAGTTTATACATTATCTGTATAAGTATTATACACACTATTTACAAGCATTATAAACACTATTTACTAGTTTATTCAAACATTTTACACACGTTATGTACAAGCATCACACAGACTATGTATAAGTTTATACACGCTACGTATAAGAATTATACAAACTATGAATAAGTTTATGCACATTATGTACAAGTTTATACACGCTATGTATATGAATTATACACAC
The DNA here is from genome assembly GCF_001605985.2 of Dendrobium catenatum. Lineage (NCBI taxonomy): Eukaryota > Viridiplantae > Streptophyta > Magnoliopsida > Asparagales > Orchidaceae > Dendrobium > Dendrobium catenatum. The sequence continues at coordinate 262 of NW_021590261.1, forward strand.
CATATAAAAGTCCTCAAAAGTGCAAAGCATTTTGCATGGAATG
>NW_021590262.1:0-208 GCF_001605985.2 Dendrobium catenatum
CGTTGGGGGTTTTAGGAATGCAAGGCCTTGCTCTAAATGTCCCGAGCATGTGAAGTCTGAAATTAAGACATCCATGTTGAAAAAAAAAGATTTAAAGGAACAGTTTAATGACATATCAAATGTCAACCTTGCTGAAGAAGAAGTAGAAGACTTTGATGTGATGACAGATGATGTCCAAGAGGTAGTGCGTTCATAGAATCAATTGATG
>NW_021590263.1:0-300 GCF_001605985.2 Dendrobium catenatum
TCCAACGAGTACCCTGGATGGCCTCCCTCTTCCTTCAGTAAGTCAGCTATGATCTTGCTTAGTTCCTCGTCTTTGGCGCTCTCATCCTTTATGGCTTCTCAATCTAGCATCATTGGGACTGACACAGCCACTGTCTGCAGCTCCCCCATACACCTGGACAAGGCATTCGCTGCCTTATTTTCTCTCCCTCGCCTATACTGAATCTCAAAATCATACCCGAGCAGTTTTGATAGCCACCTCTGATGCTCCTCTGTCACCATGCGCTGCTCCAACAAATATTTCAGGCTCCGTTGGTTGGTT
>NW_021590264.1:0-248 GCF_001605985.2 Dendrobium catenatum
AGATGCCGTAGTAGGAAAACACCTATTTTGTTAGCCCAATGACAAATACTATCAAGTTTGATATTTGTCAAATTTAACAAATCAAAACAATTCAGATTCTGAAGATTTCTTCAACTAACAAATAAATTGAGGTAAAATTCAGAAGAAGATTCTCAATCAACTCAAAGTCATCAAGCCACAAGGAATATTGTCATCAAGTTAGAGGCATTAACCTTCAATAAATCTGTGAAGCACAAAGCTAAGATCGA
>NW_021590265.1:0-282 GCF_001605985.2 Dendrobium catenatum
ATTTGAAATTGATTTCAAATTTCAAATATGATTGAGGTCCCAATAGGAAAAACATTAGGAGAGCCCATTAATGGGGGCCGGCAGCATGGAGAGAGGGGAAGGGTTTTTTGTGTTAATCCTAAAATTTATTCCATAATTTGAATAATTGGGGAAGGGAATTGATTTAGCATTTAATGGGGAAATCCCCATGGGGAGCCGACGGCATAGTGAAGGGGGGAGGGAATTAGGGAAGAGATTTGGGAGTATCCAAGTAGAGGTGGAGGATTAGGAAAAGGAATTAAT
>NW_021590266.1:0-255 GCF_001605985.2 Dendrobium catenatum
GAGCCGATGGGGGAGGAGACTTCTATGAGCAGTTCTCTGCTCTGACTCAGGTGGGGACCGTGGCTGACTATAGAGACAGATTCGAGTATTTGGCTAGCCGTCTGGATCACATCTCAGAGTCAGCCTTAGAAGGGAACTTCATGAAAGGGCTGAAACCAGAGATCCGAACAACAGTCAGGGTACTGGAACCGAGGAACCTGGGAAAGGCTATGGAGCTAGCGCAATTGGTAGAAGATCAAAAGAAAGCAGGAGGGG
>NW_021590267.1:0-245 GCF_001605985.2 Dendrobium catenatum
TCTTCTCTTAGAAACTCACACTAAAGGGATCTAATTTGAATGACTAAGAATTATCTTTCTTCCCAAAGGACACTAGAGGCCTTCCTACCTAAAGCTCTCTAATACTTCAAACTCTGAAATTCATCCTACAGATCTCAAAAAGACTTCCAAGGACTTCTAAATGGACTACTACTAAATCCCCCCCCTAGAAGTTAACTACTAAAATCTCTTTTTTTTTGGTTTTAACACTTGTCTTCTAACAAATT
>NW_021590268.1:0-239 GCF_001605985.2 Dendrobium catenatum
CTATTTCTTCTTCACTTTTTGTTGTTGTCAAAAAGGGAGAGAAATTATTGTGTTTGTATGTTTTTGTTTTTATTGTATTTGTATGTTTTGTTTTGTTTTAATTATTTTGTTTGCATTTTTGTTTTGTGTTTGACTTTGTAATTTTGTAAAAAAAAAAAATTTGAAAAACAAAAATTTTGTTCTTTGCTTCAAAATGCCTCCTTATTTTCATGTATTCATCAATTCAGGGGGAGTTTAGG
>NW_021590269.1:0-261 GCF_001605985.2 Dendrobium catenatum
TCCACCGTTGGATTGAAGGTTTCCACTGTCCTGATCTGCATTGCAAAATTTTATCGGAGTTCACCGGTGGGATTGCCCGGATCACGCCAGAGAAGCTTTGTGGTTTCGGATACTTGCGGGAGTTTGAAGATGAAATCTCAGCCGTTGATTTCGATCAACGGCTCGGGTTAGATCCCGCGGTATCAGAGCGCCTTTGATCCCAGTCGTTCGATCCGCCATCCGATGGCTATGGTTAATCCGACCGTTAACGGTTAGCGCCAA
>NW_021590270.1:0-538 GCF_001605985.2 Dendrobium catenatum
TACGATAAGAGGAATATCGATCGTCCCGAGGAATTCAGTATGACTTTTGACCAAACATATCGTACCTTACGAACAGGTGTATCGTACAGTTCGAATTGCATTAATATCGTATCGAATGCATTTATTTCATTTTTATCCACTAGCTGAGGTGGATCGTACAATACGATGTATGTATATCGTACAGTATGATCTGCAATAATAACGTACTAGCACGCTTAAATTCGTCCCAATCCGGTCGCTAACGTGGCACGTACAGTACGAAGAGGAGATATCATACCATACGATGACTAATAATTTATCGTAGAGTACGATGTAAGTCATATAGTACAATCAACGGAGATGAAACTTATCGGTTGGTGTGTTCTGTGTAGATTATAGTATACCGTATAGTACGATCAGTGTATCATACAGTACGATATTATAGAGTCAAGGTTGGTGCTTTATGTGTAGTGAGTGTATGATGATCAGGAGCAGCCCTATTTAATTTATTTGTTTTGTTTTGTTTTTTTTTTTGTTTTTTTTTTATGCAGTTATATCT
>NW_021590271.1:0-280 GCF_001605985.2 Dendrobium catenatum
TTAAATCAAACTTCAACCGAACTTGAACAAGCTGATAATAAACAAACTCAAACATGAACACACACATACTCGACTCTGCTCGGTTCGTTTGCAACCCTTATTTAGGGCTGTCAAAATGAGTTAATGGGTTTAATTGCAGTCCAACCCAAATTAAGTCAACCCAAACCAGATTAGTTTAATAAACAAATCAAAAACATAAACCTGAATCGCTCAAAACTTGAATTAAAATATTTTTTTAAATAATTTATTAACTATAAAGTTTAGAATTTTTAATTAAAAA
>NW_021590272.1:0-407 GCF_001605985.2 Dendrobium catenatum
CTTAGGCTTAACAACCTAATTACTGGACTCAACACCGGGACCCTCTGAACCGAGTGGTTTTGTCGCCAAATGGCACCATGAAATACCGGTTATGGCCATAGCCAATACATTCCTTAGTGTTATCAAATTCTTGAGATATGAATTAATAAGATATGATCGATAGGGCACAAAGCCCTCTGTTAACTAAGGTGGATTCAAATTTGTCCTCTAAGACAAACATTCACCCCAGGTCTATAAGGTTCCCTTGGACGAAGCAACCCATGGCTGTCGACAAGGATCCTTCTGTCAGGTTGGATTGACTACCTCCTTTGACTAAGTAGACCATAGACCACGATGGCCTGGGACGACAGTACCATGGGATCTTGATCGGGTCCATCATCCATTCCCCACCATCCACTTTAAGTGCA
>NW_021590273.1:0-246 GCF_001605985.2 Dendrobium catenatum
ACCTCCTCTGACTAAGCAGACCAGGGACCACGATGGACCGGGACGACGGAACCATGGGATCTTGATCGGGTCTATCATACATTCCCCCACCATCCGCTTTTAGTGCAAGATGGTGCAATTTTTATTTTAAATATCAAATCTTCCAACCCAAAATTCAAAAATCCAATTCTTTAATTCTCAAATCCAATCCTTCCAATCCCAATACCCAGTGCTGCTACTATATGCCAGATGCACGTATTTCTATAC
>NW_021590274.1:0-519 GCF_001605985.2 Dendrobium catenatum
AAAGAGTTTTAAAATTTATTATCATTAAAATTTGACCATGATATCTTCACTTTATTTCTTTTTAATATATGATTAAAATTCAAGTAAGAGCCATTTACATTGAGACCTGAGAAGACATCCATAATTTTTGGACATGTTGATTGAATTTGCCTGTAGAAGGTTATAAAATGATATATTAGTTGCAACCATTGCAAAACTTTTTCAGAAAATGTGTGGCATATGAAGTCACCTAAGGTTATTTTGTCTATTGATTTGTGCAGGAGGAGATGGAGAGTTCATACAGTGCAAGAGTCCAACAGTCTAATAAGAATTCCTTGGGCTGGTAGGCCCGGTTTCTTTTATTATCAGTCAATTGGAACAAGATGGTTGTAATTTAATTTTCAATTTTTCTATGGTTCTGCATTTTGGTAGATTTGATTCCAAGTACATAATGAAATTGATGTGAGAACCAAATTTCTATCTCTATTTAGTTTTGACCATTTAAACTCTTCATAGTAAAATTATATTAAGATGTTATAT
>NW_021590275.1:0-402 GCF_001605985.2 Dendrobium catenatum
AGGGTGATAATCTATAATCAAAAAAGTTAGAACAGAAAGGAGAGGGGTAATATTGATCCTATCACCAGCTTTAGGAATGATTGAAGAATGGAGGATATGCTGGATGATACGGGCATTCTTGGTCATCCCAGAGACTCTAGCAACATGATAGTTTAAACTATTCTTTCTAATCACATTATTGACTTCATCCCATCTGAATGTAGATTCACTCATTAGGGTGTGGGCTCTATATCCTTCAGTCCTTACTTTTAGAAATGCTCAAATGTCATGCTTAGTGATTTCTACTTTTTGCCTGAAAACAAAGGAACTAATAGAAGAGTTGTCCGAGTTAAAACTCATGTTTGCTAGGAAGTAGTGGAAGGTTCGTTTGTTGTAGAAGTGGACGAGATAAAGTATGAAATG
>NW_021590276.1:0-2624 GCF_001605985.2 Dendrobium catenatum
TCACTTAGGCTTAACAACCTAATTACTAGACTCAACATCAGGGATATCTGAAATCTGATTTGTCCTATGAACCTGTTATCGGAATTCTGACTTCTGTATGATTTTAGTTGCTCTGAAATCATTATTCTGAACTCTGAAATGAAATATGATTTATCTGATTTCTGGCTATTCTGTGATCTGATCTGTTCGATTTTCTGAATTCAAGTCTGATTCTGGATTGATCAAATATCTTCTGTTTCATATACAAATTCTGTACCAGTTTCTGAATTCTCTGTGACTATTATTCTGATATGTTTTGAGTAAGATTTTTGAAGATTTTGATTGGTGATTCATGTCTTGCTGAGCTGTTAGCTCATCCTTATTTTCTGTGTGGTTTTTAGGTTCTGGGAAAGGGAAAGAGGTCTTGGATTAGCAGTTTAGAGTCTGATCTGAGATTAGGTATTTTGTACTTTTGATTTTTGTACAGTCATGGCTTTTCTATTATTTTTGTCTGAAGCCATGCACTGTATCTGTATATGATTATTTTGAGGAAAGAAAAGATAGATGAATCATTTTGCAATTGGATGTTTATAGTAGCTCTGTGTTTTTCTGTCTATTTAAATACTTGGAAGAAAGTCTGAAGCAAATTCCAAAGCTAGATCCTGGATTTCAAGTTTAGGCTCCGTCGCGACCTGATGCGAGTGGGACCCGTCCCGGTAGGGTTGGGTCGTAACACCTCCAGTACATAATTCTACTACATCCTCTCAAATAAATATGACATCACCCTCTCAGTCAACAGCCACTTCAACTCCCTCAACATTATCTCTTCCTATCACTATTTCTAAACCACTTCTTCAACTATCAAAACATCTCATGGTCACTTGAACTCAAACCGATAAACTCATGCCAAAATAAATTTTGGATCTTCAACATCATCTCATCCCAACTCAACCCACTGGTTTCACTCAAGCATCTAAATATCTTGTTTGGAGAAATGCCATGAGTGCTGAATTTGAGGCTTTACAAAAACAAGATACATGGACCTTAGTTCCATATGATCCTAACCAAAATCTCTTGGGTCGTAAATGGTTATTCAAAACCAAATACAACGTTGATGGAACCATTACTCGCTACAAAGCACAGCTAGTAGCTCAAGATTTTAAACAAGAGCATGGCCTCGACTATCATAAGACCTTTAGCCCAGTTTTGAAATTTGCTACCATTTGCATTTTAATCACGGTTGCAGTCAACAACTGTTGGCCAATTCTTCAATTAGATGTGTCTAATGCCTTTTTGTATGGCACCTTAAATGAGACAATTCACATGAAAGAACCGACTGGGTTTGTTGATCCACAGTTCCCTCATCATGTATGCTTATTAAAAAAAGCTATCTACGGGCTCAAGCAGTCTCCGTGATAGTGGTTTGCAACATTTTCCTCTTATCTGCTCAAATATGGATTTAAAATAAGTATTGCTAACTCGTCACTCTTGTTGCTTCACCAAGGCTCCATTCAACTGTATATATTAGTCTATGTTGATGACATCTTGTTAACAGGTAATTCACAACTTGAAATTGACAAGCTTATTGATGCGCTTCAGCTGCTTTTTCACTTCATAACCTTGGACAACTACATCAATTTCTCGGCCAACAAGCAACTCAAACAGACTATAATATTCATTTGAATCAATCAAATTATGCCACAGAAATCCTACACAAAGCAGCAATGTCTGAATGCAAACCGTTGCTTACACCTCCTCTGGCAACTCTCCCTACAGCAGGGCAGAATGCCGACTTGTATGCTCGTCCAGAGTTTTATCGCAAGCTCGTTGGATCGTTGCAGTATTTAACCATAACCCGACCGGACTTACTTTTTGCCGTCAATTTTCTGTCTCAAAATATGCATTAGCCACATATTACTCACTTTCAACTGTTGAAACGAGTTCTGCGCTATGTATATGGATATCTTAACCTTAGTTTACATATCATCAGATCCAATATGCAGTTAACTGCCTTTTCCGGCTCGGACTGGGCGACAAATAAAGCTGATTAACGTTCAATTACAGGCTACTGTGCCTTCTTTGGTGATACCCTCATGTCATGGACAGTAAAGAAACAATCTTCAGTTGCTTGATCCTCAATAGAAGTAGAGTATCGAGCCCTCTCAAACGCAGCATGTGATATTATCTGGCTTCGTCGCATTCTCAATGGATTTCAAGTGCCGCTAGCCAATTCTACCAAATTATTTTGTGATAATGTATCAGCCTTGGCATTAGCTAATAATCCCATTTTTCATACTCGCACTAAACATATCGAGATAGACTTCCACTTCATCAGGGATTGCATTCGGTCTAACTACATCTCGGTTCATCACATTTCAACTGTTGATCAACAGCCGATATATTTACAAAATCTCTTGGAGCAACTCGTTTTGCTTTTCTTAAAGACAAGTTAACTGTTCGATCATCGTCCGTTAACTTGAGGGGGGATGATAAGAAGACCTGATAAGCAAAACGTCTGATGTATAAGCCGGCTCAAGTTTCATTGCTGCTGCACTACCGCTGTTTTGGCGTCAGTGTACTACCCGGGCTGACCACCGTTTGATCTATGCTATTTAATCAAAGCCATTGCTGTCTAACCACCTGTT
>NW_021590277.1:0-232 GCF_001605985.2 Dendrobium catenatum
CTGATTTTAATGGGTTGGTTGAGAATTTTATTATCCTATTAAGAAAATTCTGGAATTTGAAAAGGTTAATGGGTTTTAAGAGATTATCCGGATGTGTTAACTAAGGGGTCAAAAATTGACTTTCAAAATTAGAGTTAATCTTAAGAGTTTAAGATTTTTAATAAATACTAGACCTAATTATGAGTTGTTATACAGATTGCACACTCAATTTGGAGTTTTCTATCAAAAGTTA
>NW_021590278.1:0-298 GCF_001605985.2 Dendrobium catenatum
CTCTGCAATGGTACACCACATTCTCCACTTACCTCACTAAGCTCGGATTTCACCACAGCAAGTCCGACCAATCCTAGCTTACATTTCGTAAAGGCAGCGCCCACATCCTTCTACTAGTCTACGTTGACGACATCTTGGTCACCGGCAACGATGAGGTAGCTCTCTCCGACGTCCTTACCAAGCTCCACCATGCTTTTTCTCGCAAAAACCTCGGGCACGCCAACCATTTTCTTGGAATCAAAATCCAGCAAAACACAGATACGTATTTATTTTCTCAACAATCTTACTCCAATTCCAT
>NW_021590279.1:0-1569 GCF_001605985.2 Dendrobium catenatum
GATAGGATACGAAATGAGCATATACGTGAATAGGTTGTGAAATGAGCATATACGTGAAAAGGTTGGAGTAGCTCCAGTAGAAGAGAAGATTAGAGAGTGTCGCCTTAGATGGTTTGGTCACATAAAACGGCGGTTTTCCGATGACCCGGTTAGGAAAGTAGAGGTTTTAGATTTGACTTATGTTAAGAAAGATAGAGGCAGTCCTAAAAAGACTTGGTTAGAAAATATTAGGAATGACCCTTCTTTATTAAATTTAAATGAGAATTTGACTTTTATTAGGACAATGGAAAAAAAAAAAAGTATTCATGTAGCCGACCCCACGTAGTGGGATAAATGCTTGATGTTGTTGTTGTTGTATTAAATGTATCACAATCAAAAAGTTATCTTTCATTACTCCTACTAGAAACTCCATGCTATTTTTGTCCTATTTGTTCCCCTTTCTAGCAGTCCGTCAAGTTACTTTAAACACCCTGCTTTGTTTATATTTATTTTACTCATCATATATTTTCCTAAATCATCTGAATTTCTTTTACTGCATTGAATTAAGGCTTTCATGCATTAGGACATGTAACCCATGATTTCTCAAATATATGAGTTTGTATTGTACATTATCCATAATAGAAATATACAATGTATCTTGCATAGGCTATATTTTGGTTTATTAAGATCTTTGAACATTTGTATGTTGGACCTTTGGGATTTTGCATATCTCAGAGCTCTAGCCAATGGTCCAAGCTCCTCTTCCCCCCCCCCCCCCCCTTTATAAAAAGGCCCCCTTATGTAGATAGAGGGGGCTATTTATAAATTTTGAGTGGCATGTCCCATAAATATGAAGACAATTTGGAGCAAATGTGGAGCATTCTGTCAGACAGCCTGTATTGATTCTCTCGATCATGGATTGTTTCTTCAACATTTGAGTGCCTTAATGATGTCGGAATTAAATGATCTTGGGCTTGTTGAATTCAATTTTGTTGAGCCGCTCGATCAGACTATAAGCATGCCAAATTTGGAAATAATTTGGTCACCTAGTTAGTGTTATAAAGTTTTCAATTGTGTTCTAGGCTCTTGATTTGGGTCATTCGGGCTTGGATCGGGCCCCTTTTAGCGTCATTGGGTTTTTCATCAAAGCATTCAGTTTTACTATAAATTTCGTAATTTAATTTTTTAAGTTTCCAATTTCGATATTTTTCAAGATTCATGTCTGATCAAAATGATTTTTAGTGATGTATCACCTATGGTGCACCGACATGCCTCTTAAAGAGGGTATACAGTGTCCCGTTCCTTCGTCATCTCTGCTCGAGCCGAGGCCAAGCAGAGCTCGTCTTTCCCATTTCTTCATTCTTGCGTGATTTCTGCGGTCATCCGAGGCGAAGTTCGCAATTAAGGCCAAACAGAGCATGATGTGAAATAGTGTCGATCATGGAGTTACTTTAAGAAATTAAAGAGAGCGAATTAACAAAGTATTCCCATAATAAATTTATTTCTTATAACAACGATTGATCCGTGGAGTTATCAGTTTTTAACTTGCTTAGGCACAGAGGAGTGAAGTCGATTAACCAAACAATTCGA
>NW_021590280.1:0-702 GCF_001605985.2 Dendrobium catenatum
CCCCCCCCCCCAGTGTCAAACTATTTTAGTTGAGGGGACCTTAGGAGAATAACGTATGGAAGTAATTGTTTTCAGACAAAGCAGGGAATCACGATGACTTACATTGAAAAAAGTGGAGTGGAGAGCAACAGATAAATCACAGGATTAGGGAATCACAACATGAAATAAAAATAAGTGCTTATAGTGGAGTAGTCGCGAGAGCAAGAGGAAATAAAGTTTTTTTTTTTTTGAAACCGCTCACAGGAAGCGCCTGAATAGGACATTTCTAAATTTTGGAGGGGGTGGCACGCAAACAGAAGAAAAAGTGTAACACCATAATTTTTATGTGGAAACCCTGTAAAAGGGAAAAACCATGGAGCCACGTCCAGTTGAAAGTATTTCACTTGTGTTTGCTTAGATTACAAGTGGCTAACTCGTTCATGAAATTGATGACGATCAGATTAAAATAATCAACTCACGGGTTGGACTTCAACTACAAACAAATATCAAAAATACGGTGACGTTTGGTGGTCTGGCGGAAATTCGGCTTCATTTGACGGTCGGGCAGAAATTTGTCTTTAGTCGGCAATCGGGCAGAACTCTGGCGTCAATTGACGGTCGGAGAGAACTCCGACATTAGTCGGCTGTCGAGCAGAACTTCGACGTCGATTGGTTGCCGGGTGGAAGTCTGGCGGTGGTTGAGGAGGAGTCGGGTAGCAAGAA
>NW_021590281.1:0-214 GCF_001605985.2 Dendrobium catenatum
GTGGAAGAATGGTTTATCAATCGACTCGATCGAGCTTCATTCGAGTTCAAATTTGACCTAACATTAGTCCAAATCTATTCAAAGATAATTCCAATACACTTTCTATCAATTTAAATCAGGAAAAGCAATCGGATGGCTGAAATTTAAAGCAATAGCTTGTTGCTGATTTCTTTTTTTTTCTGAAATTTTCTGTTGCATGCAGCTGCTATAGCAG
>NW_021590282.1:0-218 GCF_001605985.2 Dendrobium catenatum
GAGAGTTTAAGGACTATTTGTTCGAACATTTTCAAACCAGCCGAGGAGGGGACTTCTTGAGCATGGAGATATAACTATCTGGTTTGAATGGGTCTAGATGTATCAAGACTAAACAAAGAAAAAATATGCATGGATATATGCATATCACAATAAAAACGAAACATTATAATTGTTAGCAGTTACTGTAAGCTCCAATTTGCAACCTCTGACCTGATCTC
>NW_021590283.1:0-273 GCF_001605985.2 Dendrobium catenatum
CCTTTATGATTAATTTGTATAATTAGGAGTTTGGGGGAGAATTGGGGGTCATCTTGAATTTGAATTCTATTTGAGATCTAGGATTTGTGTTCTTGGGCTCTTGGCTTTGTTGGAGATCGTTGGAGAGTTGCTCTTCCTCTCGGATTGAAGAACAAAGTGTATCTTTGCTGTTTTCTTTGGTTTCTAGTGAAATACAAGCATAATCTTGTGTTTTTCTTCCCGTTTCCCTATTTCCAGCTGTATTTTTGCTGAATTTCTGCTGTTTTACTGCTG
>NW_021590284.1:0-3147 GCF_001605985.2 Dendrobium catenatum
ATGAAATCGTACAGTAACAGCAAACCCGTAAATCCGTTCGTAAAGCCATACAAAATTAATAAATCAATAAATCCATCACGAGATCAACATGCCAATACCGTACACATGCATTTCAATACAATAGTCTTACTGAACAAGTACAATCACTGGCTATTAAGGCGTTTTTTCAATCCATAGAGCTGTTGTAGAAATCCATAGTTATATCTATCTGTTGGTTCAATAAGAGTCGTCACTATGTGCCCGTCGGCATGAGAATCTCCTTATGCCTCCCAATCGTTATATCAATACAATAGAGGATAACACCAAACCCTTTTTAAAGGAAAGCCCGTCGGCCCACCATCCTATACAGGTCAAGTCAATCTCCAACCAACGGTTCAACTAGTCTTCACTTGTATTTCAGTAACAATAACCATAGAGCAATCATATATTCACATTCGTATGCATATCAATTCAAATCATCAATTTGAGAAAATCGAAAATCGTACGAAAATCCAGTGGCATAACGGCAGTATACAGAATTTACAAAAAAATTCCTAAATTCACAAATTACCAAATTAGCATAGAATATCCACAAAAATATTGTAAGACTTTTATTCTACTGCCCAAACAATTTCAGACATCACCAGAATTTACAGTCAAAATAAAACACCGCCAAATCAAAATTATATGGTCAAAATTCTCTAGAAAATAATTAAAACGTGTAGAAATACTATATTAGAAACATACCAAAAGTTGTGCGGTAAAATTTTCGTCAATAAAAAATGATGCACGTTTTTCGGTAACGAAAATACAAATCTGAGCACAGAAATACCAAAACTCGACATCTTCAAAAACAGAAATAGGGTTCGGAGTCCTTACTGCGAGATAAACACTTCTCCCAACAGCGGTGACGGACGAAAAGCGCTCCGCGGCCTCCGAAATCCAGCTTTTTTCCTTTACTTTCCTTCTCCTTCTCTCTCCTCAGATATTTATTTTATAAAATATGATTTTCTGTCTCTTCAAAACGAGCTGATTTCCTTTTAATACAAACCTGATGGTCCCGGCCGATCGCCATATCGTCCAGGATGATATGAACAAAATCAAATCGTCAGGACGAAATCTCTGGACGATAATTAATTTTTCCTCGGACGATAAAAACCCTTACTCACTGTCTTTTGCCATACACTGATCGTCCCAGGACGATCCCAAATCGGCCCGGACGATCCACCTCAAACATCAGCTATTTCACTGATCGTCCTGGACGATCTCAACATCGTCCCGGACGATCCTGGAAGGAAATCAAAGAAACGAGCTCTCACAACTGATGGGGTAGGATATTGTTGGAGAGAACTTTAAAATGATCGAATGAGAATATGATGTACTATAAGGTCAATATTTTAAAGAAGAATGCCTTACCCTAGCATACACTAAAGAAGGGCCGGTCAGGATGTGTCTTCGCGTGAGGAGAATAGCGAGCGTGATGTGCGAGCGGACGTGATTTCAGGTTCCGACGGTAATGACGGGTGTGCTCCTCCGACAACAGCTATGACTCTCGGTAATGGTCCGCTACACTTGAGAGTCACGGACGTCGCACACAAAAGAAGAAGGTAAGACAAAGAGACGAGCTTCAAATTTGGGAATTATGGATTCTATTTAAGGTGGGGATCTATCTGTGATTAAAAGAGGTGCAAATTACACTAGTTAAAACCGGTGCTAATTGCAGGATTTTGACAGCAATTCAAAAACTGCTCCTAATATCTGCTGCGAAAAATTCAATTTTTTAATAGTGATTGCATTATAGTATTAGGCTTATAAAGCCTTCGTAGCTATAACTAAGGAGAAAATGCATACAGTATCTTAGGAGGACATATATCTACTCCTTGAAGACTCCCTATTCAGGTATTGCACTATTACCAAAGTGACTCTCATTTTGCTCCCACAGCAAGACGGATAAGCCATTAAAAAACACTTCTCTTCCACCAATCCTCGATGGGGCAGAGTGTCTTCATCCTTTCACACTCTCAAAGTGTCGGCAAAGAAGTGTCATCTTTTCACACTCTCCAAGTGTCGGCAGAGAACCGTCATTCTTTCACACTCTCCAAGTGTCGGTAGAAAACCCTCATCCTTTCACACTCTTCAAGTGTTGGTAGAGAACTCTCATCTTTTCACACCATTTTAGTGTCGGCAGAGAACCAGATCTTTTTCAAAGATCTTCTCTCGAGCAACTTCAAAGAAGCAAGGAAAAGATTCGACAAGATTTTAAAGAGATCCTCATCTTTCGGCAACCTTATGAACCCTTCACAAATTCTACTTGTAAGATCTCTCTCCACACTTTCAAACTCTCTACCAAAGCACTCTCACACTTGCGCTCAAAGAAAACACGAAGAAGAATTCGTCCACAGTCAATTTTTAGGACTTTATATATGAAAGACACGAAAAATCGTTCAGAAAATTAAAATTTCAATTTTATCGTCCATGATCGTACAGTACGATTGACGATCGTACGTACGAATAGTTCAAAATTTGCTTGTTCGATCCAGTACGAACCAATTTTGTACTCTGATTGACCTGCATATGAACTAACATCGTAAAGTACGATCAGTTCAAAATTGAATAGATTAATCCAGTACGATTAAGTACGAAATGATTTCATACTATGAAAAACGTACTTTACAAAATCCTTTTTGTACAGTACGATATGTTTTAATCAAATCATGTTTTATTTGGTACGAAATTGGACGAGTCCATTTCATACTCTAAAAGTCGTATATACGATCCCAGGATCGTACAGTACGAACAGTTCAAAAAATTTATCTGTTCGTATGGATGAAAAGATACATAAATATTTTGTACTCTGGACGTCGTTGTACGAACCTAAGATCGTACAGTACGAATAGTTCAGAAAAAATTAGAAGTTCGTTAGGATGAACTTGACCCCACGTAGTGGGATAAAGGCTTGATGTTGTTGTTGTTGTTAGGATGAACTTGTGCGTATCTATTTCGTACTTTGAAAGTCATATGTACGAAACTAACTTCGTACAGTACGAACAAGACTTAAAAACTTTTCTTGGCATGGTTCGATTAACTGCTTTTTGGAGGAATAGTCAATCCAAATCATCCCGTACGATCCAAAATTGTACATTACGATTAGTTTTAAAAATTTATAAA
>NW_021590285.1:0-227 GCF_001605985.2 Dendrobium catenatum
TACATAACTATGCTATTAATTATTGCAACAGAACTTACCATTAAAAATAATTTTATAGTAAGGATTCTATAATCACATTTAAATTTTGAAATTTTGAAATTTTAACATTTACATATATAAACATTTTATAAGTAATCAATTAGAATACTAATTAGATTAATAACATTTCAAATTTACAAAATAAGTAGAGAAAAATTTAATAACCTTCAGTTTTCTTCTATTGATAA
>NW_021590286.1:0-1189 GCF_001605985.2 Dendrobium catenatum
ATTCAGTCCACCATGAGCTCTGTTGAAGGCCACTCCTAGCTCCATGCAATATTGCATCCTTTAGATGATACCTTTAAATGAAAAGTTGAGAGTTTAGTTGGTAATTAAAGATCTTAAAAATTATTGAAAAGATTTTGTAGTTGAATCTCATATAGATTAAGGTTTCGTTTTGGACAGCTTTGTTACTGCTTTCTAAAACAATTTTTTAGTGCAAAAAATCTTGATTTAAAAAAATTTTGTATTAGAAAGATGTTTTAAAAAACAGTCAGAAAGATGTCCCAAATGAAGCCTAAGTTTGTGTATTGACATTCATTGTTTGGCTACTAGTGTGATTTAGGGCTTCCTTTGGGACGACTTTCTTACTGGTTCTTTAAAAAAATTTATATTAAAAAATTGTTTTAAGAAGTAGTAAGAAAGCTTTCCAACACGAAGCCTTAGTAAATATTGTGAATCCAAATGCAAGTTTTGTTTAGAACAACTTTCTTACTGTTTTTTTAAAATAGCTTTCTAGTATAAAAATTTCTAGTTTAAATATTTTTTGTGCTAAAAAGATGCTTCTTTATAATTTATATGTAGGAGTGTTAATTTTTGACAAGACCCGAAACTCTATTCGGACACGATCCGGTTAGCAAACAGGTAGAGTTCGGGTTCGGATTTTTTACCCGTTTCAAAAACAAGTCAGGTTCGGGTTGACCTGAAAACCCGAAATCAACTCGACAATGACCCAAAAGTCAGAGACAACTTCGGATTTCCGCCCGCACTGCATAGTGCGGCGGACTTTGTCGCTGCAGCGTGCTCGCGAGCCGCGACTTTGCCCACACTAGCATTCCCACACACAACTCTGCCCGCACTCGCGGACCCGCTGGCTCTGTCTGCTGCCACACGCTCACGACTCAGACTCTGCCCGCACTCGCGATCCCGCGAACTCCCTCGGCTCGCGACTTGGACTCCACTACCCGCACTTGTGGACTGGCTCAGGCGCTCAGCTCGTGCTTCTTCAACCAAATCTACTAAATCCGAGTCGGGTCGAGTCAACCCGGCAACCCGCACGAATTGGATCCGAGTTGAAATGTTTTACCCATTTGCAAAAATGAGTCAGGTTTGGATTGACCCATTTAGATCTAGGTTAACTCGGAAATGACCCAAATCCGACCCGTCAACCCGAATTGACACTCCTATTTATATGATG
>NW_021590287.1:0-202 GCF_001605985.2 Dendrobium catenatum
AATTTGGTCTGATCGTCCCGGGACGATCTGGCGATCGGCCGGGCCGATCTGTGTATTATAAAGCAGAAATCAGTCGTTTAGAAGAGAGAAAAAATCAAAATAAAATAAAAATATCTTTTTGAGGAGAGAGAAAGCCGCGGATTTTTGGGGAAAAGTTGATTTTCTGACGACGCGGAGCCGTTTTCGTCCGAAGAGACTGTTC
>NW_021590288.1:0-219 GCF_001605985.2 Dendrobium catenatum
TGACCAGAGGTAATTGATTTGATTGATTATATTGATATGATATTGATTTAACGGTTATTATCAAGACGATGATTTTCCTCCATTGATTTGATTGGATTCTTACGAGATTTATCGTATGTACTGATTCATGGAGCTTTATGGACTTCTTCCTACTGTTTATCGATTCATGGAGCTTTATGGACTTCTTCCTACTGTTTATCGATTCTTTTACCGATGATT
>NW_021590289.1:0-817 GCF_001605985.2 Dendrobium catenatum
AAGGGGTGAAGAAGTACACAAATGGGAGAAAGATAGTTACCTTCACAACGTGTGGGCTCGAAGGAGCGAAGTCCAATTAGAAGGCAACATTGTCGAAGGGGCGAAGTCCATCATGACGGCAACGCCGTCGCAGGAGCCGAGTCCAACAAGAAGTTAACGCCATCGAAGTGTGAACTCAAACAATAGTAAGAGAACATCATCGAAGGGGCGAAGTCCAATAGGAAGGGAACGTCATCGAAGAGGCAAAGTCTTCATCATTGAAGGAGCCAAATTTCTCTCGCTCGTATCTCGTATATTCCTTTTTCACTCGAATTTGAGCGGTTTTACTTTACCCGCAACATGAATTGCGGCGGGGAGTTTGGAATAAAACACGATTTCATTTCAATTTGCTCTGTGTTAAACCAAACTGCAAAAAAATTAAAATGCAGGTATTTACTTTACTTTACATTCATTTGCTGTCAACCAAGCAATCCCTTAGAGAGGTTTGTGGTGATCTTCTTGATAGTATTATCCTAACAGAAGCCTTAATTGCTGTTGATATCTATTTCTAGTTAAGAAAAAACCATGAATATAACCCAAATGCTTTCGGTTTAGAAAAGTAGTATAAGTTGTTTATCCAAAGTCGGGATGTTGTATAATTTTTTTTATCAAGAATAAGTAACATAATAGCTATTTTAGTATAGTAAAGATGAATAGACTACTTTTTTTATCAAGAAAATATGTTTTATTTCAAATTTTATCATGATTGATTTCGTAATTATTGAATTTGTTTGGAGATAATTGTAATATCCACTATTCGACTATAATTATAATTGTT
>NW_021590290.1:0-208 GCF_001605985.2 Dendrobium catenatum
AATCATCAAGTCAATTGAAATCAATACAATCAGCTCCGTAAAGAAATCTATTCTACGATAAATCAAATCCATACGGCAACAATCCATTCAATCAATCAATCGATAATTGGTACGACGAATCAATGTATCAATATATCAATAGCTATGAATCAATACTAGTGATCAATGATCAATCAATGATCAATCAATGAATCAATATCTATAGTCC
>NW_021590291.1:0-926 GCF_001605985.2 Dendrobium catenatum
AAGTTGCTTCTTAAAACAGAAAGAAAGCTATCTCAAATGAAGTCTTAGACTTCATTTGAGATATTTTTCTTACTGTACGTTTTGTTTTTTCAGATCAAGTGTAAATTTCGGATCACATGTCGGGTTCGGGTCAAACCCTGAACTGACCCGATACTATTCAGGTTCGGGTCAACCCGACCCGTTTTTACAAACGGGTCGATTTTTTGGACCCGAACCCCACCCGTTTCGGGTTCGGGTCAACTCGACCCCGACCCGGTTCGGGTTTCGGGTCATCCCGACCCGACCTGCTTCAGGTTCGGTGCTCCGGCATTTTCCACACGGCCGCACACGATTCGGTGCTCTGACATTTTCTAACAGCAGGACACGGCAGCAGCAGCGTTGCAGGCAACACGGGGTAGGTGTCAGGTGGCGACGTGATTCGTTCAAACGACGACGTGACTCTGGCAGGCGATGCACAGACGTTAGACTCGACCCTCAGCCCGATGCGATTCGACGTAGACCATAGCACCACGTAGTCACTTGGGCAGCCAGGGCAGCGGAAAGATGTGGCAGCCGAGGTAGCAACGCATTGCAGCCTTTTTTCGGGTCATTCCCAGGTTTTCGGGTCAACCCGAACCCGACCCGATTTTGCGAACGGGTCGGTTTTCTGGACTCCAACCCGACCCGCTTCGGGTTCGGGTCAACCCAAACCCAAAATTTTTGCGTCGGTTTCAAGTCAGATTTTCGGGTCAAGTCCAATATTGACACCCCTAGCTTTATTCTAAAGGTCATACATCAAAAGAAAATATGAATAAATTTCAGCATTATGCTTTGAAGTTCAACGCAGAAAAAAAAACTTTGAATATTAAAAAAAAAATTATTCACTATAGTTTATTTGTTATATATTATTATTAATTTAAAGATGACTTGGATTCACACCCACCAAA
>NW_021590292.1:0-276 GCF_001605985.2 Dendrobium catenatum
ACATCTCTTAGTATTTAATCAAATTTTTTAATAAATAATATGAAAAATCACATATCTAATCACACTTATTCAAAGTATAATGATAGCACTAAAAAAATAAAATTTGATGCTTCTTTAATAATTCTGCAAGGAGGACAAACGCTTTTTAAATGGTTTTATTAGTGGAATATGAAAGATATGTTAATCACATATGTAATCACACTCAATCTTGGATGCCGGCTGCTTCAAGATTGAATGCGGGCGAGCTAGGAACTGAGGGGCAAGAGAAGATATTTA
>NW_021590293.1:0-203 GCF_001605985.2 Dendrobium catenatum
TTCACCAAATCCCGCCGACCTAACCGACGGCGTTCACGCTCGCTATAGCAGCTGTAAATCACAACAGTAGCAGCTCTCTCCTGTCCAGTCCCCGCTCCCGACTCCCTCTTCTTCGTGCAAGCGTGGACATCTCTACCATCCCGTTTCCCTCTTCTTCACTCGTCATAGAATGTCGAAGCCAGCGTGCGGGCAAGGAGCAATCC
>NW_021590294.1:0-289 GCF_001605985.2 Dendrobium catenatum
TCCAAATTGGGATTAGCACCAGGGTATAGACTAGGAAGTCCTATCCAAAAGGAAGAAAGGTCCGAAAGGGCTGAATCAGACATGTGTGGTCCACACCAGCATTCGAAGGCTCTAGGGTACTAAACAGAAACTGGAGAAAAAAAATCAGGCAATCAGTCACATGCGTGAGAGAAGGATGGAGGTGGCATCATCCTGTGACGCATATAAGTAGGATTTAGGATCCCTGAAGAGAAGGGACCTACCTGCTATTTTTGGCATACTACGAGACCGAGTGTAGTAGCCTCGAACC
>NW_021590295.1:0-275 GCF_001605985.2 Dendrobium catenatum
TCTCGCTCCCAAAGTAAGCACCATGTTCGACCCTTTCATCAAATTGCTCCTGTTGTAAGTGTTTTGATGTGGTACTTTTCTTCATGTAAGCAATAATTTCATCCTTCACCTTGTCCGGCACATTTGCACACGGTGTTACGTTCTTATGAGAGCATGATAAGTGTTCCTTCATGCGGGTCACTTCGCCCTTCACTACTTTCTCACAAAAATTGCATTTCAAATACACATAAGTCTTCTCACCGCCGCTTATGTCAACTTGTACATTGTATTTCCAA
>NW_021590296.1:0-310 GCF_001605985.2 Dendrobium catenatum
AATACAAATATGAACTTTCATTGTTTATCTCTTTTCCTAAGCGAGCAATCACCTTTGAAGGTGTCCAATGCATTTTCTACAAAATTCAAAAAAATAATAATAAAAAAATTGTTAGCATACAAAGAAGAAAAGTTAATTAAAATAATCACATCTCAATAAATATATTTTGAAGCATAATTTCACACTTAGATTTCATTTGTGACTATTTTTTTAGTGTTTTTTAAAGTAATTTTTTAGAATAAAAATTTTTATGCTAAAAAATTGCTCTAGAAAGCAGTAAAAAAGATGTCACAAACGAAGCCTTAAAGCT
>NW_021590297.1:0-231 GCF_001605985.2 Dendrobium catenatum
AGAACGCCGCTCTAAACGTGGAAGATCAAAAGACCTTGATTCTCCTTTTCAATGGATTCAGGTACGCTTCCGAAAATTCTTCTCGATGATTTGGCATATCGTTGATACCACTTATTAGGATTTAATGGAGACGACAATAACAAATCGATCGTCTCCGAACGACTATTCAAAAGGATTGTCATGTTATCAGAGCTGGTTGTCATGTTAGATCACCGAGATATAATTTTCTCT
>NW_021590298.1:0-266 GCF_001605985.2 Dendrobium catenatum
ATGCCATATTTTATCATAACTATGATAATCAGTGGTCAAATTAGACAACAACATTAAAAGCATGAATCAGACAACAACATTTGAAAAGCATGACTAGCTGTGTATTTGGCTAATTAAAATTAAAAAATTCATCAGATCCTTAAAAAATAATAACTCCTCACCTAAATGGTCAAATTAGATTTTCTTAGACTCATTGTCAAATAAGTGTCATTTTTGTTTTTTTTTTTTTGATGTAATATGATCAAAAGTGTAGTGAAAGTCTAAAA
>NW_021590299.1:0-1190 GCF_001605985.2 Dendrobium catenatum
CAACTCACAAGCCCATGTGGCATATTGACTGGTCAAAAAGTCAACGTGGTCTTTGGAGTGCTCAAATTTGGTCAAAAACCTTTTTAAACTTGATCCCACTCTAATCCAAATCAATCCAGTAGTTTAGTTAATATCTAGAACCTTCTTTGAGCCCATCACAGCCACTAGATCATTATCAAACAGCTATGATCATTTCCACATGCTCATTAGAGGACAAGGGACACTTTCCACATAAGATGTCCTCTTGTCCTTGGTTCCATCTGCTCTCAACCACTCCCTGGACAGGTGGAGACCATCTGGGAGCTCACTAAAACGATCTCAGCCTTGTATTCAATCTGGAGGGGATTGAATAGAGCAAAAAGGGAGGAAATGAGGGATCATTCTAACATCTCCTCTCTCTCTCTCTCTCTCTCTCTGGGACAGGTGGCTTGATCTTAGGAACCCTCCCATTCAATCACAGCCTTTCATTTGGCTTTGGGACAATTGAATAGGGCAAAATCTCCTTTGGAGCCCTAATTCTAAGATCTCCTCTCTCTCTCTCTATCCCGGCCATCCCAGAGCTCAAAAACATTTCGTTTGAGCTCCCCAGGAATCCCTCTTCATTTCCCACGTCAAAACCCGGCGGTTGGAGGCTGCCGTCGGCGAGCTTCCCGGCCAACCAAAGCATTTCCCTTTCAATCGCTTCTACCGCTCGATCTAGGCGTTTTCTAAGTGAGCGGTCTTCTACAAAAAGGAGCGTGGACAGTCTACAAATGCAACAAATCCAAAAGCGGTTCAATCCGTCCAAAATCAAGGTGAAAAACTCAAACCCTAGGTCTAGGTACACTAGGTTAAATAACTTTCTAAAAAGCTCATTTTAAGCAAAATAAAATACTCCCCAAAATTTTTGTTCACTATATTAATCTAGATTTAAAATTTCAAAACATTTTGTCATCTGGATCGCGTAAACGGGCTCTAAAACGGGTTCTAGGGCTCGGTTCGCTGGTTGCATGAACTGAGCCCTATTTGGTCCGTCGATCTTTCGATCAACGGATCTGATCACGCCGTTCCTTGCATTAACCCAGCCGTGTATTTGATTCGGCGATCAGACTTCCATCCGACTTGATCTGGGCTCTCTATCCCAAAAAGCGGGATTGATTTCCCGCCGTTTGATCCGTCCTAGCTGAGATCAAATGGCAGGACTTGATCTC
>NW_021590300.1:0-788 GCF_001605985.2 Dendrobium catenatum
TATTACTTAGATGTTAGATTCTTGATTGAAGTGGGTAAGTCTACAAATATGGATGTGATTTTTTAGAAGTATTTTTGTTTCCTAAACAGTGGATTTAATTTTTTTCGAAAAGAAATTTCTGCTTGGGGGCCGATTTTGGCTTTGAATCGTTTGGCAGAATCTTGCTTGTGGCGTGAACGTTCTGCTGAGATTAGACTGGAGTTTTTTTGTGGTAATTGCTGCTTGATAATGTATGGATTTTATGAAAATCTTGAATTACTTCTTGGAACTGGAATTTTTTATTGTGTTTGAAGTTTAAATCTGGGAGGTTCTTGATGTGTATTTGGCTGTTATTCAAGATACTTTGGTGCAATTTTTTATATTATAGATTCTGTCTATTTGTCTGCAAGATTTGGTTATGAAGTATACATTGTTCCCTTTTCAATTAAGGTTTGGAAATCTTCAAATGAGGCATGAGATGCAGGTTTGGCCAATTAGGTTTGGAGAATTGTTGTGCGAGAGGAATCCAATTTTTAGGAAATATCTTGGAGTTAAAGTTGGTTTTACCACTTGTTATGCAGCTTTTTTATGAACTTGATTAGATCTTACATGGGAGATGGTTTAAGAAAATGCTATAGTGAAGCCAGAGTTATTGAAACATTTATTCTAATGTTGGTTGGTTTGTATATGGAAAGGTGTATGGATTATCTTAGAAGTGTTGGAGCTAGTTTTAGATGGGAGTTCACCCCATCTAGAATTAAGATGGTTACTTTTTTGGTCTTTGAAGTTCAAGTCTTATTGATTAAAGA
>NW_021590301.1:0-241 GCF_001605985.2 Dendrobium catenatum
TTGCACCGATGCCCTGGTGTGTACTTCTCATCGCAGCGGAAACACAACCCCTTAGCCCTCTTCTCCTGCATCTCTTTCTCTGTCAGCCGTTTGAAGTTTCCGCCACTTCCACCTCCCTCTGTCTTCTCCCTGACGGCCTCTCGACTCCCTCCTATTGGAGGACCTTTTGGTGCTAGGTGGGTGGTCGTCATCCTGTAAGTCCCACCTGTGTTGCTACTCCGAGCTCCCCTCTCCAGATTCT
>NW_021590302.1:0-320 GCF_001605985.2 Dendrobium catenatum
GCAATATAGTTCTTATGTAGTAGGTCTACTTTCTCCCGAGTAACTCCCTAGAGGGAATAAAAAATTTAAATAGAACTGAGCCTCTTATTGTTATCACAATAGGATTATGAACACATCAAATTACCTATTTTATTATATGTAGAGAAGCATGTGTACCTAGCTATCCTCCAACTCATCAAATAATTGGAAGACATGTGGGTAATATAAAATATGTGACTGCCCCATTAAAGAAAATAGGGTTTTGAGTTACCCATCTTAGGGGCACCAATTGATGTGTGCTCCAACAACAAACCTTTATAAGATCAAATGTAACATTAGGC
>NW_021590303.1:0-287 GCF_001605985.2 Dendrobium catenatum
GAACCCCTCAACAAAATGGAGTAGTTGAAAGGAAAAATAGAAATCTAATAGAAGCCACCCGAACAATGTTGGCAGAATACTCACTTCCTAAATATTTTTGGGCTGAGGCGGTTACCACTACATGCTATGTTCTTAATAGGGTGAATGTAAGATCAAACTTAAATAAAACATCCTATCAGTTGTTAAAAGGAAGAACACCTAATTTATCATATTTGCATGTTTTTAGTTGCAAGGTGTTCATACAAAACATTGGAAAATCTGCCTTAGAAAAATTTGATCCAAAATCA
>NW_021590304.1:0-242 GCF_001605985.2 Dendrobium catenatum
TTTTTTTGAATTATTAATTATTTATAATATAATGGATGATCAAGATGATTTAAGAAAAATAAAATGAATAGTTAAGATTTGCTTGGAAGGAAACTCAAGCCTCTTTTATAATAGTAGTATAGATTTTGAATAATTTTGCTAACATTAGTATCAATGTCACAATTAAATCAGTCAATAATAACATTTATCTCAAAAGTTTCAATGAGAGTTTTAGCATGAAGCCAAGGCACATATAGGAAGGA
>NW_021590305.1:0-388 GCF_001605985.2 Dendrobium catenatum
ATTAGTAGCTAAGGGGTATAATCAAATTGAAGGGATTAATTTTGAGGAGACTTTTGCCCCTGTCGCTAGACTTGAATCCATTAGGGTTTTGCTAGCATTTGCCTATTTTAGAGGATTTAAATTGTATCAAATGGATGTCAAAAGTTCCTTTTTGAATGGGGTAATTCAAGAGGATGTTTTTGTAGAACAACCTCCAGGTTTTGAAAATTCTAAATACTCGAATCATGTTTCAAGTTGAAAAAGGTATTATATGGATTAAAAAAGGCACCTAGGACTTGGTATGAGAGGTTGAGCACCTTCTTACTTAAAAGATATTTTAAAAAAGGAAGTGTGGATATAACTTTTTTTTTTAAGAAATGTGAAAAGGATATACTTATTGTTCAAATTT
>NW_021590306.1:0-274 GCF_001605985.2 Dendrobium catenatum
TGCCTATGTTTTGGACCTTCTTGAAGGTTTCAACATGAATCCCACGTTTAACATTGAGGATCTAGTAGCCTTTGAGGGCCCTGATTTTAACTATGAGAATCCACTAAATCTTGAGCCTTGTGAGTCCATACCTAGTGACATCCCAAGCCTACCTCCACTTCCCAAAATTCCCACATTACCTAATACGGAGAAGATTGAAATCATACTCAGTGATGAGATCATTTCCACCAGGAACGACGGACGCCAAAGATACCTAGTTCGTTGGAGAGGAAAG
>NW_021590307.1:0-230 GCF_001605985.2 Dendrobium catenatum
AAGCATTTAAATTAAATCACTCAGCCACACTTGGCCAAACTATTTCTTATTTAGCGGCTAAGCAGCTGAAGCACCTGTAGCACATATATATAATTATTAATTAGTTAGCCCCCCTTTACTGCCCTGCACGAGTGTGGCCACCTGCAGAAAATTCTATTAACAACCAGATCGCTCCTAACCTATGGGTAATCTACTCGTCAATCAAATCACATCACAGAGTGCGGTAAAAA
>NW_021590308.1:0-218 GCF_001605985.2 Dendrobium catenatum
TGATATTTATTGATTTAGAAAAAGCATATGATAAAGCAAGGTTTAAAATTACGTAATTAAGCCTCGAAGCGGTTTTCGTCCGTGAGGCGAGGCGTAAGCCTCGAGGCAGCCTGAGGCGTAAGCCTCACGGACACAAAATTGCGTAAATGAGAAATTAAGAGTTTTAGCAGGTAAATGATAGCAATATTCTATCTTACAATAAAAACATCTAAATGATA
>NW_021590309.1:0-249 GCF_001605985.2 Dendrobium catenatum
CAAATGAACAAAAGGATTTTATACATATCATACCGTATAATTTTTTATCGTACTATATGATTTTAGATTGTACAGTACGAGGTATTACAAAATTTGTATAGTTCATCTGAATGATCTTGCTAGATGATTCTGAATTAAACAGATCATACCATACGATACATCTATCATACCATAAGAATAGCAAATGGATGGCTTGGAAATTAGGGTTTTCTTAAGCCCTCTATTTAAGGATCTCTAATACTCTTGTTA
>NW_021590310.1:0-242 GCF_001605985.2 Dendrobium catenatum
TTTAAAATTAAATCAACTACAACATATATTGATATTTTTGAAAAGGATTACACGATCATTTCACAATATCATAATAACAAAATAAATACACTGAACTTTTAATAAAAACAAACTAAAACAAACACTAAAATAAACACTAACACAACAAACTAAACATACAAATCACAGAAAATAATGGCAATTCCATAGACTATAAAATGAAAAAACTCAAAAATAGTCAAAAATCACAAAAACAAAACAAG
>NW_021590311.1:0-318 GCF_001605985.2 Dendrobium catenatum
ATATATTATAATTAATTAAAAAATTTCAACGATTTCTAAGATAGAATAAATGCGGTTGTGGGATATTCATAAAGCATTAGAAGAAACAACAATATCATTTTTTTGCGAAAACTATAAAATATATAATATAAACTAGTTGAAAATTATTGCAAAGTGAACCTGAGATGCTAAGCAGGAATCGTTATGGAATGAATGGGCTTCTACATGGGCCTTCTGATTTCATTGAAGCCCATGGATTTTACTTGTGCTACAAAAATGGGTGATAAGACGATGCATACTTTCAAATCGAAGGTTGCAGAAAACTCAGAAAGGTTGTAT
>NW_021590312.1:0-227 GCF_001605985.2 Dendrobium catenatum
CATGATAACCTACTTATCCACGTGATTTACTGATTGGACGTCATAAGAAATTGAATATTGATTTGAAATTATAAGAAATCAGGGCAACTGATTCACGTGACTCAATGAGAGTTATAAGGAGTATATTAATTGAGAGTTCTAAGGGGAGATTTATTGGAGGTCATAAGTGTCGGAGTGAGATACTCTATAAGTTATATTCATTGAATATTTGAATACCGATACAATTA
>NW_021590313.1:0-208 GCF_001605985.2 Dendrobium catenatum
ACTGCAAGTTTTCTATGGAATGGGATCATTGGTGTAACGGCAAATCCCTTAAAGATATCATGCAATCCGTTAACTTTGAGGACTCTTTTGTGAATTGCTACACTACTAGCTCTGGCTGGTTGTTACCTCCCACCACCCCAAACCTGCTGGTGGCCGAAATTTCGAGTATGACTTTTTCTGAGAATTCAATGGTCTTCTGGCTTGGCTC
>NW_021590314.1:0-368 GCF_001605985.2 Dendrobium catenatum
TTTCACCTTTTGAGTCTACTTGTAATGATCAAAGAGAATGATGCTAAGTAACACTACACACACACACTTAAGGGGTTTAGAATTTCTGTTTTTGCCCACATCGGCCTGGTCGATATTTATATCGTCCGGGACGATCAGCTTAAAACAGAAAGTCTAAGTAAGGATTCTTAATTAAGACAGCCGTAATTAACATATCGGCCTGGACGATACGTGTATCGGCCAGGATGATAAGCTCAAAATAGAAAGAAGTAGTCGCCATAGATAGTTAAGGTATACTGTGTTTTTAAATTATCGGCTAGGACGATCTAAGGATCGGCCTGGACGAAATTACCAAATTATGCCTTAATTGATCAGGAAATCAAAGAAGT
>NW_021590315.1:0-334 GCF_001605985.2 Dendrobium catenatum
AGCCCGCCGGTAGCACCACATTTTCCTATAGTGGAAGTAGCTCATGGGTTTGTAGTTGTTTACTAGTTTTAACACTAAACTATGATTTTTACACTTATTTGTCAGTAGTTATTTTATACTATAGCTTT
The DNA here is from genome assembly GCF_001605985.2 of Dendrobium catenatum. Classification (NCBI taxonomy): domain Eukaryota; kingdom Viridiplantae; phylum Streptophyta; class Magnoliopsida; order Asparagales; family Orchidaceae; genus Dendrobium; species Dendrobium catenatum. The sequence goes on from NW_021590315.1 coordinate 129, forward strand.
CAATAATGTGTTTGTTATTTTATGCTTGTAGTTTTTCCTATTACTGTAGTTAGTTACTCTACTTTAGCATTATTTGTTCTTTTTCCCGCTTACCGCACTTTATTTTGCTTGTAGTAGTTAAGTTTACTTTTTTTTTGTATTAATTTAATCTTATTTATTATTGCATTGACTTTTGCCTATTTTCTTGCAGGCGCTCGTAGCCAGCA
>NW_021590316.1:0-327 GCF_001605985.2 Dendrobium catenatum
AAAAGGTTAGAACAGAAAGGAGAGGGGTAATATTGATGCTATCACCAGCTTTAGGAATGATTGAAGATCGAAGGATATGCTAGATGATTCGGGCATTTTTGGTCATATCGGAGACTCTAGCAACAAGATATGTTATGCCACTTTGTCTAATCACCCTATTGGCATCATACCATTTCAAAGTGTTTTCACTCATTAGGGTGTGGACTATATATCCTTCAGTTCTTAAGTTCAAAAAGGCACCAATGTCGTGCTTGGTGATTTCAACTTTTTGTTTGAAAACAAAAGAACTTTTGCAGGAGTGGTCGGAATTAAAACTCATGTTGGCTA
>NW_021590317.1:0-424 GCF_001605985.2 Dendrobium catenatum
AAGTGTGAAAATATAGGTTTGGGTGAGCTTCATAGAGGTTGGTAAGACCTCTAGAAATATAATCAATGATAATAACGAAGAGAATAGGGGAAAGTGGATCACCTTTTCTGATACAATGAGAGGAATTAAAAAATTCATTTCTTTTACCATTAACAATAATAGAAATGTAAGACCCCTCAATACTATTTTTGATCAACCTAATAAAATTAAAATTGAAACCAAAGTGTTAAAAATGTAATGCAAAAACTTCCAGTTAATTTTATCATAAAAATAAGCAATATATAATTTAAAAACCATGTTGCCACCTTGCACTTTAAGGTCCATGTCATGAATAATCTCTTAAGACAAAAGGATGTTATCAGTAACTGCTTTACCTTTAACAAACCCCATTTGATAAAGAGAGATAATTTTAGAAAACAAAGGG
>NW_021590318.1:0-372 GCF_001605985.2 Dendrobium catenatum
TGACACTAAAATTACTCCCGTCGCTGGACTTCTGCCAGTTGCGGGACTTTCATCGGAATTCTACCTGATGTCAGAATTTTACCTAACACTAAACTTCTTCCCGTCACTGAACTTCTACCCGTCACGGGACTTTCATCGGAATTCCACCCGATGCTAATATTTGTCCCGTCACTAGTATTCTGCCCATCATGAGACTTTCATCTAACTTCCAACTGTATGCTAACGATCGTTGATTTTCCCTCGACTATAGGATCTCTCAAAAAAGGAGGAGACTACTACTCAATGAGTGGCCCTCGATCTGAACAGGACTAGGGGAATGCCTCAGCGTGATGGAGAGAAGAATAATGAACTATATATATATATATATATATA
>NW_021590319.1:0-223 GCF_001605985.2 Dendrobium catenatum
TTGATTAATTCCATTTTATTTTTCCTAAATCGGCTAACGGAGACATGGCTTGTGATATTAAGAGAGGAATAAAAGTTAGGTTTTGTGTGGTTGCAGTGTTATTTTCATCAGTCGGTCCAATTGGAAATTAAAATTTACACGTCTTGTTGTAAGGAACATTTACCTTATTTCTGATTTTAAAGATTTTATATTTTTGGTACTCTTCTGATCTAATTTGTATTTC
>NW_021590320.1:0-285 GCF_001605985.2 Dendrobium catenatum
TTAAATTATAAATAAACACTAGACTAAGATATTAGTAAATGCCATTGAGTTTTTTTGGGTTAGGAGTTTTTTTAAGTAAGTTATGGATTTTTTTAAGCTTGTTTATTCAATGATTTATTTAATTATTTAATTAGTGTTTTTCTTTTATTTACACCAAATCAACTCCAAACCTCTTGCAATCTTTCCAAAATATTAGAAATGACATCTTGGGATGATTTCAGGTGTTTAAAATTATTTTTTTGTATATATAGATATACATATAAATATTTTTAATTAATTCTTAGA
>NW_021590321.1:0-246 GCF_001605985.2 Dendrobium catenatum
GCTGACATGCAACAACACTCACAAAACCGCTGTTAAATCCTTTGCAGCAAAAACAAATACAACGGATTTGCAGCGGTTCGAAGGTGTTTATACTGTCATTGTAGGTCATAAATAGAGCTACGAAAGCCTGATTTATCAGTAGTATATGTTCTCTTTATGTGCAATTGATGTTATCTTCTCACATCATTATACTTGTAATTGATCTTATGCTTTAATTTCAATTAATAAAATCTTTGTTATAAATCT
>NW_021590322.1:0-221 GCF_001605985.2 Dendrobium catenatum
ACCTCTTTCCTAATGCTTACCTCGATCCACATACCAACGTCTACAACCCCGCGAAGGTATGCATTTTCTAAACTCAGATTGTCGCTTCGTTGTATGCGGCGGATCGGAAAATCGCCTATACACGCCTTTATTGCGCGTGGTGGGATGGGACCCCGGTTCTACGCGTACGATAAGGCGGGCAATCACCTAAACTCTACTTCGGCGTTCGTGGCGCACCGGAA
>NW_021590323.1:0-416 GCF_001605985.2 Dendrobium catenatum
ATTGTTCAAATGTGTTGTTCTCTCCTAACAATTTTTTGGAAGAATTGTATTTGCTCTTGTGTGTACTAACATTTCAGGAAAAACAAACTCCAGATTAAAAAGACTTCAAATAAATTTCAGCATGAGATACTTTGTAAAATTTGAAGGTTACACTTGTCTTTAAAATCAAATTGAAAGCGAGTGATTGTAATTTGAGTGAATAAAAACATACACAAAAACATAAGGAGATCATATAAAATTTATACTGATCGTACGGGACGATATCATTTCGTATTGGACGATCAGACAGTTATCTCCTATTGAGCACATAGAACGAATAGGAACTTGCTCGAAATTTTTTTTTTCAAAGTCCTATTCGTCTAGGACGAAATTAATTATTGTACAGGATGATTGGTTCACTGTAAAATTTTCGTCCA
>NW_021590324.1:0-212 GCF_001605985.2 Dendrobium catenatum
GGGTTTTGGATTTGGACTTTGTAGAGTTTTGAGTATTTGGGTGGAATTTGAAAGCCTTTGGAATGGACTTTGGATAGTTTAGATTTTCTGGCATTTGAATGGAATTTGAAAGTATTTGTGAACCCCTCCGGTTGAGATAAACATTCAACACAGCCATCATCGGGGTGTTCTGTAAATCCATCTTCACAGCCAGCGTGCTCCTGTTGATGCTT
>NW_021590325.1:0-200 GCF_001605985.2 Dendrobium catenatum
TGATCGTACCGGCCGAAGTTAAAATGTTTTAAATCTATGCCACGTGTATCATCCAGGACGAACAATGGATAGTCAAGGACAATTATCTGAAAATGGATCATCCGCGGCCAATTTTAAGGATTTAAACGTGCTGACACGTGGATCGTCCAGGATGATCTTGTGTATCGGCTAGGACGATGACCATAAAATACATCGGCCAG
>NW_021590326.1:0-337 GCF_001605985.2 Dendrobium catenatum
CCTATTCAAACTTTCAAGTTGTATTAGAGCCAACTTTCAAATATTAAGGTTTAGACAACTTTTTAAAAATGATCATGGCTTCTTTTGGAAACTATAATACACCTGAAGGATATTCGATCACTAGACCACTACTATTTGATAACAATCCTTTTGACTTTTAAAAAACTCGTATGTCTACTTTTCTTCAATCACTTGACTATCACATATAGATTTTAGTTCATGAAGGCTACACTAGACCAACTAGACTTGTTTATGGTGTTAGAACTAAAACACAATTGACTGATTGGAGAGTAGAAGAAAAAGAAATAGCTCAGTTAAATGCAAAATTTTTAAACTA
>NW_021590327.1:0-389 GCF_001605985.2 Dendrobium catenatum
CCAGTTAGATGTGGCATATAAGTCCTATTAAATCATTTCTCGCTAAATTTCTAAGGCAATGAACTATTATAGTTTCCTTTAAGACAATTTTTTATAATTATTTTTTTCACTGTTTTTAAGAAAATTTTGTAAAAAAAAAAAATTGTTGAAGAAAGCAGTAAGAAAGCCGACTTAAAGGAAGCATATATTAAGTACTAAAGCAATATCAATATGTAATAGTTTAACATTGGCCACATTTATAGGATGTGAAGACTCGTAAGAGTGTTAATGTTTAAGGAACTGGGCCTCTCAAAAGATTATTCTAAAAACAAATGTATAAAAAAATATCAACAACAAAAAAACCATAATTTAAGACTTTAGATAATTGGTAGTACTCACATAATCTTAAG
>NW_021590328.1:0-1359 GCF_001605985.2 Dendrobium catenatum
GCTTTGGGTTATTTACCACATGGGCTGTGCTTTTATTGCCTCCTTTCCTTCCTCTTGCTAATACAAGTAATAAAATAATTGCTCTGGGCTTTTGACTTACCTGATTCAATCATGCGCAAACTTTACTTAAATTTGCAGAGCCAATTTGCAAATGGTTGAGCCAATTTGAGCTTTTTTATAAGGCATTTATTTGATCAAAATCAATAGTAGTAGCTCACAGTTTAGACTTTGTTGGGGACAACTTTCTTATTATTTTGTGAAGCTATTGTAGTGAAGGTAAATTTTTAAAGTTGTTGTAGAAAGCGGTTTTCTAGTACTAAATTTTTTTGAAAGCAACAAAAAATAGTGACCAGATAGATATTGAGGTTACTGTTTGAAAAGCAAATAAGTAAGAAGGCTATTCCAAACGATGCTTTAATACCAAAAGTTTGAGACACAATGTTTTATAGTAATGCCATAACAATCTCTAAAGGTGATAAAATTGAGTAATTTCTTTTTTGGGTGGGATAAATACTTGAATCCAACCTAAAATTCTCAAATTTATGATATATGTTTGAGACGACAATAATATTTTATGAAGTTGATAATAAAATTGTTATGGAAACAATAACTTAGGCTTTGTTTGGGACGACTTTCTTATTGCTTCATAAAGCAGTTTTTTAGTACAAAATTTTAATTTTTTAACTAAAAAAGGTGCTTTATGAAGCAGTAAGAAAACTGTCACAAATGAAGTCTTAATTATTCTGATTGTTAAAAACAGCTTTTAACAATAAAAGTTTTAGTAAAGCAATGAGAAAACAAGAAGAAAATAATAGTCAAAAGAAGCTGTACTTGCTGTTTGAGAAGCAAAACAACGAGAAAACTATCCTAAACAATCATTTATTTTCAATCAATACATTATAAAGTTGAGCTCCACATTAATTCATTTCAATAAACTGCAATTCATTTTGAATAACAATCACACAAAATCAGTTTATGTAAATATTTTGCATTACTAAGTAGTGGGCCTAATACAACTCAATTTGATCTATTGATTGAGGCATTAGCTATTAATTAAAAGGTATTAAATTTGAAGTTTATATATATAATATGTATTTAAATTTATTTTAATGACACTAATATCCATAAAAATTAGTGGGCCAAAAATATGGCAGTGAAAACATTATAAATGACAACTTTTTCCCCATAACTGAAATTTTATGGTAAGAAATAGAATAAAATTTAATAATTGCATTTAATTCGTCAGAATTTCTTGCTACTTTTCCTTCCCAGAGAGCATCCGTCATCATAATATTTAAAAGGGATTTTTACATACATAACATCTAAAACTATTTAAAATACAAATTTAACACCTAAACT
>NW_021590329.1:0-218 GCF_001605985.2 Dendrobium catenatum
TAGATTGAATTTGCACAAAACTTTAAAAGAACAAAACAAACAAATACTCTGAACTATACATGCAATATAAAAATGATAAAATGAACAAAATGAAGGGTATAAATTGTAAAATAAGAAAAAAAAATGAAAATTTTTCAAAATTAAAAAAATGGTAATAGGAATATCAGGGCAAGTTGGAATAAAAGCTAACCTCTTGAACTTCATTTTTAAGTATGGTG
>NW_021590330.1:0-561 GCF_001605985.2 Dendrobium catenatum
CGTCGCTTCTCCGCGAATTTCGCTCAAACCCCGCTCGCAGGTCGCTCTGTTGGCGTCGTTAAATACCGACCCAAAGCCCTCGTTCGATTCGCGGCTCTCCGACTTCGCTACACACGACACCTCCCGACTTCTTCTCCCTTCTTCTTCCCGATCGCTGCCTCCACTCCCTCTGCCAAACTCCAAAGCCGGCCCCCCTCTCCGTCTCCCTCGTGGCTGTTCCGACTTCGCTCCTTTCACGATTTTTCCCTGTCGAATCGGAAGTAGCGACGGGATCCGCTGGCTGTGGAGATAACTTTCTCCATTTCGTGCACCTCTTCGGCCAGATCCCGTGAGAGAGAGAGAGAGAGAGAGGGAAACTTCACACTTTACCTGTAGCCGCAGACCACATCTCCCCTAGCTCTAGAGATCCCGTCGCCTCTACCCACCGAACTCCAACAGAGCTTGAAGCCCGATCCCTTTAAGCCGCCTATTAGTGAGGTATTTGTTAGGTTAAAGTTTAGTTTTAATAATAGTTATTATTATTACAACTAACTTTTATTATATATATATATATATATATAT
>NW_021590331.1:0-224 GCF_001605985.2 Dendrobium catenatum
CTTTGTATTGATTTTAATTTTCTTTATTTCATTTGTTTTGTTTTATTTTGTTTTATTTACACGTTGCTCTTTCCACTGCCGAAGCTGAATACATTGCTCTTGGAAGTTGTGTGGCCCAAGTTCTTTGGTTGAAACAACAGGTATTGGATTTAGGATTACATATAAGTACCATCTCAATCTTTTGTGGCAATACTAGTGCCATATGGATCTCTAAAAATCCTATC
>NW_021590332.1:0-310 GCF_001605985.2 Dendrobium catenatum
GAATAAATTCACACATGAAGGAGTGGAGGAAAGTCCAAGTCTTATAGCTTCCAATGCCATTTGCCAAGCTTCGATTTCTTACAGCTTTAGTTAATATAATTTGGGCATTTGGTATGTCAACCAGTCATCAAGACTTTCCAATATTTGGCATCCTCCCCCACCCAAATGGCTAAAGGTAAATGCAGATGCATCTCTTCTTTCTTCCTACAAAGCAGGGATAGCAGCTATTTTCCGAGACAGCAATGGGACATTTCTTTATGCTTATGGTAGATCATGCACTCATTGGGACATAGCTCAGCTGGAACTATTA
>NW_021590333.1:0-226 GCF_001605985.2 Dendrobium catenatum
AACTTGATATTAGTTGTTGGTTGAACCACATTCTTCGACGATCTCTTCATGTGTTTTGATTTGCAAGTCGTTACATGTCGTTTGTCATTGCTTGTAGTCGAAAGACATTTGATGTTGGTTGTAAGGAGATTACTGCTTTTGCATCTCATCCACCATTGTTATGTACAAGTAGACTAGTGTGCTTGGCACAAACCTTCGTTAATGCTTACAAGTAGATGTAGTAGGG
>NW_021590334.1:0-1249 GCF_001605985.2 Dendrobium catenatum
AGGAATTGGATATTGAAATTGCAAGGATGTTTTTTTTTTTCAGCTGGACTTTCTTTCAACCTTGCAAGAAATCCTCATTATAAAAATGCATTCACTTTTGCATGTAATAACAACCTTGTAGGTTATGCATCACCTGGCTATAATGCATTAAGATCAAAATTATTGGAAAGAGAAAGAGCACATATTGAAACATTGTTTGAACTAACAAAAGATGTGTGGAAAGAAAAAGGAGTCACTTTGATGTGTGATGGTTGGACTGATCCTAAAAAAAGGCCACTCATTAATTTCATGGCCGTTACAAAGAATTATTCAATGTTTATTAAAGATGTGAATTGTGAAGGAGAATACAAGGATAAATATTTTATTGCCAATTTGAGGTGATAGTCATTATTGGGTCTTCAAATATAGTGCAGGTTATAACAGATAATGCACCGGTGTGTAGAGCTACAGGATTATTGGTGGAGTAAACTTATCCTCATATATTCTGGACTCCATGTATTGTGCGCACTTTAAATCTTGCTCTAAAAAATATTTGTGCAGCAAAGAATACATAGGCAAATGAAATCATATATGTTGAATGCCATTGGATAACAATGGTTACAGGTGATGCTGTTTTGATCAGAAATTTCATTATGAACCACTCAATGAAACTTTCAATGTTTAATGATTTTTCACATTTTAGCTGTTGCTGAAACTCGTTTTGCCTCTGTAATAATCATGTTGAGAAAATTCAACAAATAAAAAATGCTCTTCGATTTATGGTGATTAGTGATAAGTGATCTTGCTATCGAGAAGATGATGTTGGGAAGACAAGGTATGTGAAAGAAAAGATCTTAGATGATTTGTGGTGGGATGATATAGATTACATTTTGTCTTTCACTGATCCGATTTATGACATGTTGAGATAGGCTAACACAGATAAATCATGCCTATATTTGATTTATGAGATATGAGATTCTATGTTAACAAAAGTAAAAGAAATTATATACAGACATGAAAGAAAGTCACATAATAAAGACTCAAGTTTTTAGAGCATTGTTTATACCATTCTTAAGGATAGGTGGACCAAAAGTAACACATCTCTGCATTGTTTGGCCCATTCATTAAATCCAATGTACATTTGTATTTATCTTTTAAATTAATTTTAAATTTCTTGGTAAATGAATAAATAATTTTATATGCTTTGTATTATTTGAAGTTATTCAAGTAAAGAATGGCTTCAAAAAGACCCTCAACGTATTTCATCACA
>NW_021590335.1:0-204 GCF_001605985.2 Dendrobium catenatum
TTTTTTGCCATGATAGTTATCAAATCTTATTAAATTCTAATAATTTATTTGACTTTTTTTTAGTAGAATATAAGATTTAAAGGAATTTGGAATTTAAAGGGGCTGTTTGATAACACCTAGGATTTCATTTAAGTAAGATTTCATAAATCCTCTAAATTCAAATTTACGAAATCTTGTGTGTGTGTGTGTGTGTGTGTGTGGGGG
>NW_021590336.1:0-1559 GCF_001605985.2 Dendrobium catenatum
AAACCATGGTTAACATAATTTCAATTCTCAAAGAATTGTTTCTAATTTCTGATAAATAAGAAAAATTATGTTAACTTATGAACCTATTTATTATACTTGCAGGTAAAATTAGAAAATTTAGTCTTTCGTTTAGGAATTACAACCCATATAGTTGTTATGCAGTGAATTCTTAATAGAGAAATCAAGAAAATTATAAAAATGAATATTATAAGTGTAAACCTAATTAGGGGTCAAACGTGTTGAGTCGAGCACGAGTCAAGGGGTGTTCGAGCTCGACTCGTGAGTAAAATATCAAGCTTGAACTTGAGTCGAGCTCAAAAGTGGAGTTTGACTCGAGTCATTATAACGAGCTCATCGAACCGCTCAATTTCGCACCCAGCTTTCTTTTTTCCACCCGGTTTCACTTTTCCTGCCCAGTTTTTATTTTTTTGCTCTATTTCGATTTTCCCGCCCTGAAGAAAAGAAGGCCAGCAACTTTTGCTAATATAATTAATGTTGTTGCTCTAGGAAGCAAAGGCATTAAATACACTGAATTGATTTTAAATGCCTAGAACTTAATTTAAAAATCAATATAACAAATAATCTAATTAATTAACATTTATGTTATACTCATAAAATATTTTTTGACCACAATTCAGTAGGAGCTAAAGTAAACTAAGTAAAGTGATGATTTTGATATCAAAATACCATAAAGTTAAAATAAATTAAAAAAAATAATTATATGTGTGTTTGTAGATATTCGTTATATCAGAAGTAGAAAAGTAAATTATAAATTGTGCAATACTTTAGTTTTCAATTATTGATTAAATTATTCATTAAATTCAAAATATTTTTGCATAAAGAAATAAAGTAATTTAATAACTAACTGAATTCAATAACCCTCCTAAATAAGAAAAGTTAAAGATAACATCTAAAAAATGACATAATCAAATAAAATATTGCATTCAAAATTGATTATCTAAAATAAAATTGAACAAAGGATCTTACAAATTTTTAGTTAACTCCAATATCTCGAGTGGCTTTGTTAGCTTTAAGTACTTGAAAAATCATTTACTTGAGAAAAGCAAAACTTAACATTTACTGAAGAGATAATAGTAGTTAGAGTGATAACATGTTATATTATATAAGATGATAGCTTAATTTAACTTTTTTTTTTTTCATGTTATAAGCATTTAGTTAGTCATGTTAGTAAAGTAATAGTCATAAGCCATGCATGGCTCGTGTAGTGAAAATTTTATTCATGTTTTTATGGCTTCATATAAACACACCAAATGCATGAATGCCTATAATAGTTTATGTATTATGAGCATTCTGATCAGCACAAATTAATGAGAATAAATCTAGCTGGCACTCCTTCCCATTTTTATTTTAGCAAATTCATTACCCTCTCTGTGATTCCAGCTCACGTCCTTCACGGTTGCGACTGATCACCACCTCATTATCATATTGGTAGCTCTAATAAAGAAGTAGTGTGACTATTTTTTTTAAATAGAAATATTCAATTACATGAACTAATTCAATAAGTTCCATGTCATGTCACTGATACTGATATCCTGATG
>NW_021590337.1:0-327 GCF_001605985.2 Dendrobium catenatum
TATAGGGTCTTCAAGGGTACCTGTTTAAAAAGACAATCGGCTTTGTCCCCGCTCGAGGGTACTTATAAGTTACCCCATCTCGCCATAAGCTTCGCATTGAGTTTCCATCCCACCACCGCAATAAAGGCGTGTATAGGTGGTTTTTCTGTGCGTCACGAACGCCGAAATAGGGTTTTAGGTAATCACCCGCCTCGTCATAGGCGTCGCACCGGGGTCCCATCCTACCACGCGCAATAAAGGTGTGTATGGGCAGTTTTCCGGTGCGCCACGAATTTCGAGATGGAATCTGAGTTTAGGGAGTTATACATGCGAATGACGACGACGGTG
>NW_021590338.1:0-277 GCF_001605985.2 Dendrobium catenatum
ACCAAGAGAGGAGTGAATTGGTAGTTTTAGAAAATCTTAAACAAAAAGAAAATCTTTTTTATCTTTTTAAATATTTTTAAATAAAATAATAACTCTTGATGCGAAAGAAAAATAATTTTCATAATAACAATACAATCATATATTTCAAACATTGAACAAATTTTAGAAAAGTGCAAAAATAAAATGCGATAAAAGTAATAAGAAAGAACACACCAAATTTTATAATAGTTCGGCAAATCTGACCTACGTCCACTCCTTGTAGACTCCCTATCTAAGT
>NW_021590339.1:0-273 GCF_001605985.2 Dendrobium catenatum
TAACTAAAATAATTAATAATAATTAAATAAATAAATAAATAAACGAATAAAAGCCTCCCTCCCATTCTCTGGTTTGGTCAGGCCTACAGGATTTGGCCGAGAATCGCGTCAGAGGGAGCAGAGTTACCTTTACTTCCAGCGAGCTCCCGTCGTCTGCTCCGTTCGCACAAGAAGGGAATGCGTCGGAGGAGCAAAGTCGGCCAGCCACGAAGGTGCCGGAGAAGCGGAGTGAGAGACCAGGGAGAGTTGCCTTCACGCGAGCGAGGACCGATC
>NW_021590340.1:0-238 GCF_001605985.2 Dendrobium catenatum
AAAATTAAATTTTAAATTATTTAATTTTAAATTATGTAATTTAAGTAGTAATAGACCTAGTGAAGGGATTGTGACTTTGGGCGATCAAGTCATTAATAAGAGCATGTTTTAGATATCTTGGATCTATTATTCAAAGTGATGTTGAAATAGATAGGGATATTATCAGCAGAATTGAAGTTGGATGGTTGAAGTGGAGGAATACATCGCGCTTGTTATGTGATAGAAATGTACCCCTCAA
>NW_021590341.1:0-222 GCF_001605985.2 Dendrobium catenatum
TCTCTGGTGACATTCAACCATTCATAGTTCATGAAGCTACAGTTTATGAAGATGCACGATACTTCATGCCAAAGAAGCAAAAGTCTTCGAGTTCCCTCGAAGCTAAAGTATCAAATCCAAAGACTACAAAGCGACCTGAACGAGAAGGTGAGAAGAAGCAGGTGGGGAGAAAGAAGGCAGTGCCTACTCTTCCCAAAGCGCCGATCATTCCAAAAGAAAAGA
>NW_021590342.1:0-326 GCF_001605985.2 Dendrobium catenatum
CCCAAAAAGACCTAGTTAGAGGTGTCCCCAAACTCATATTTTCAAAGGACCACCTTTGTGATGCCTGTCCACTAGGAAAGCAAGTCCACTCTACCTTTCACCCCACTAAGGAAATTAGCACCTCTAGACCTTTAGAAGTACTGCACATGGATTTGTTTGGACCCATAAGTACTGCCAGCATGGGAGGGAAAGTATATAGTTTTGTGATTGTAGATGACTACTCAAGGTTCACTTTGAATAGATTTCATACACATAAAAATGAGTCTTTTGAGGAGTTTAAAAGTTTTTTTACTTGGATTTAGAAAAAGCTAGGTTATGAGATCTTG
>NW_021590343.1:0-245 GCF_001605985.2 Dendrobium catenatum
TGATATTTGTTGAGCTTTGCTTAAATTTTTAAAATACAAATTCGCCTCTCCTCTTGGTTAGTCTTGGGCCAGTTCTATAGGGCTTAACATCCCTAACGAACTTTCAATAGATTGATAAAAAAAAAAAAAGGAAATGGAGTTGGCTTTGAAAATATAATAAAGGCAAAGTTTTAGGTCCACATGAGGTTTCTTGTTGATATTTGGACAATTATCTAGTTACCTAAGAAGTTTGGTTAACAAATTCT
>NW_021590344.1:0-433 GCF_001605985.2 Dendrobium catenatum
TTCTTACTCTCTCTCTCTATCTTTCTCTCTCGCTCTCTCATACTCTCTCTCAATCTCTCTTATTCTCTCTCTCTCTTGCTCTCTCCCATGTTCTCTCTCTATCTCTCTCTCTCCCACTCTCCCTCCCTCTCTCTCTTGCTCTTTCACTCTCTCTTGCTCTCTCTCTCTCTCTCTCTCTCTCTCTCTCTTGCTCTCGTTCTCTTGTTTTCTCTCTCTCTGTCTCTCTCTATTGCTCTTTTAGTCTTTCTCTCTCCCTCTCTCTCCTCACTCCTCTCTCTCTCTCTTTATCTCTTCCTCTTTCTTGCTTTCTTCATATCTCTTGCTCCCTCTCTCTGACTCCCTCTCTCTCTCCCTCTCTCCCTCTCTCTCGATCGCTCTCTCTCTTTCTCTCTCTCTCGCTCTCTCTCTCCCCCTTGCTCTCTCTCTCTCTCTC
>NW_021590345.1:0-831 GCF_001605985.2 Dendrobium catenatum
TGAGACTATAGAAAGTATTATGATGATGTTCTTATTTTCATTACCATCTAAATCCAATTAAATAGGAAAGCATATATTAAGTGACAGATTATCTTAAATTTACTAAAAGAATTAAAATTTAATATGTAGTGCTTCAATCTTACAGGTTTTTTAAAAAAATTTATGCTTACTCTCACCTCTAATTAAATTAAATATGCATAAAAGAAAATAATAAGAAAAAGTACAGAAAGGTAAGAAAAGTCAAAGTTGTAGTGATTAAATCAATACCGAATATAAAATTCACCCACACATTTTATTCGTACCCTTTTAAAATCACAAAGTTGTTGTTGGCAAACGACTTCTTCTGAAGTCTATGGGTAACGTCGGTCTGGAGTGCGCTTGGGATTCGAACTGGAAAGGGAAGCCGGACAAGTTTTTTTTTTTTTTTTTTTTTTTTGAGTCGCATAAGGCAAGATGATCGGAGCCGATTTCTCACGCAAGGGAGGGTCGGAGAGGTTGCTTTTTGCGAACTGGGAGTAGTATCCGGCCAGGAGGACTGCGAATCCGAGAGAAAACGTAGCAGTTGGGGTTTCGGTTTTTGCCAGATAGATAAAGTGGAATCGTGGGTGATGGTTTTTTATTTTATTTTATTTTTTTTTTAAATCGCCCTAACTGCATCTTAGATTTAGCAGGAATAATTTTTTGATTTGAATTTTAAATTTTAGAGGTGGTTTTTGGGGGTAGAGAGGCATGGGTGGTATTGGGTTGTTGCTGAACCCTTTGACCGTGGACCGTTTGTTGGACATTTGAAGGCTTTAATGATTTTGGAATTCGGTGATCTTGGGCTCATTG
>NW_021590346.1:0-203 GCF_001605985.2 Dendrobium catenatum
ATATTGATGATCGTTTGCAAGTTCATTTTTGTTATCATTTTGCTTGAGTCCAAATCAAGCTTTAAATTTTTTTTTAAATTAGTTTGAATTTATTTAAGTCCATTTAGTTCAAGTCTGAGTTCAAGTGTAAGTCCGAGTTCAAGTCCCAATCTGAGTTCAATTTCAGTTCAGACTTAAGATGAGCCTCTTCCCTTCATTCGAGT
>NW_021590347.1:0-205 GCF_001605985.2 Dendrobium catenatum
CTTCAGACAGTTGCCCATTGATAAGAATAGAGAACTTACAATTAAGCACCCATGAACTGAATCTAGGAGGGAACCCCATATTCCTCAAAACAAGCTCCAACGTTCTCCAGCTCATCTTGTCATAAGCTTGCTCCATGTCCACCTTCAATGCTAAGAACCCTTTTCTTTCTTTAGACACCTTAAATTTGTTCATCAATTCTTGCCC
>NW_021590348.1:0-362 GCF_001605985.2 Dendrobium catenatum
ATTGCAGCAATAGCATCAACAGCTTTCTGTGCATATACTGAAGTAAGAGCATTAAAAGGAATACAACAATAAAAAAACCACCTTACTAATGCCATATATGCATGGTGCACTACTTCTTTGGATGCTAAAGCACTCTTAATTAAAGGTTGGGAACCTCCTGTAGTTCTAGGAGCAAAGAAGGTATCTATATCATAAGCTTTTCTTTTTTCCTTTGCTAAGTTCTAAAACATGTGCTTGCGAAGATTGTGTTTTTGGTAGCGAGCAAGAATCTCTCTCTTCATCTATAGCATCATCCACAGGAAATGGTGTACTGTCCAATTCTTCTTGTGCTTGTTGTTTTTTTCTTAAAATTTCCTTCAAGT
>NW_021590349.1:0-716 GCF_001605985.2 Dendrobium catenatum
TTTCTCCCTGGCTGTTTTCCCGTGACTTCCTTCGTCTCGTTTCCTATGTTGGATCCTCGGGTCCCTCCCTGGTTGTGTTCCTGTGGTTCCCTGGCTATGTCCCGTGGTTTCTCCAACCCATTTTCTGTGCTGTTTTATGGGAGCAGTTTTGTGGTGTCTTTTTGGCTGTGTTTCCCGTGGCTTTCCTTTCTGTTTACTGTGTAGATTTTGGGAGTTGTTTGTGGTGTCTTTTGGCCCCACCTTCTTCCCCTTACCTTATTACTTTTAATGGAGTTTTAGGTGGCTGTTTGGCTGCCCTTTTCTTTTATATATAGATGTTTTGTATGTTTAAAAGAGTTTTTAGAGAGATGATATGATGCAATTTTTTGGAGCCTAAACCTGCAGGTTTTGTCGTGAAAAAGCTTGAGAGCATGTTCCACCTCTTGCTCTTCTTCTAGTAAATCTTGCAAGCTTCTCCTCTTTTTCGTCTCGGCCTCTAATCTCTTTCTTCTCTCCGCAAGTGACCACCCCACATGTATCCTTCTTCTCGACGATTGGTAAAGCTTCTTTAGGTGTCTTTATTGTGTCGTTTGTAAGTGTCTAAGTTTGTAAGTCCTCTTATATTATAAAGTGAAGTTATTTTTGATTTATTTGTTGTATTTTGTGTCTTTTTGGATATTTGTGTAATTTTCTTTTATCCTAGGAAGAGTTTTAATTTGCTTGCAAAAATTTGGGGC
>NW_021590350.1:0-280 GCF_001605985.2 Dendrobium catenatum
CTTTTGCTCCAATCTCAAAAGATCACTCATAGCATCAGTATCATAAGAAGCAGATGCGGACTGGTGGGCAACTTTGACTCAAACCATGGTCAAATAAATCCTCCAATACCTTCAACACCAAGTTGATATTTCAGGAATATCCGAGCAAATGCAAGGATACTTCAAATCAATTACAAGCTTTATACAGTCCATTGTTAGACTTCTACTCCTCGAGCAAGGTTTTAACCTCGACCTCAAAAAGGTAGTAACGGTCTAAAAATAGACCATTCTTCACCTTTGA
>NW_021590351.1:0-331 GCF_001605985.2 Dendrobium catenatum
TCTTTACTTTTTGCACTCACCTTTCAATAACTTACAAATTTTTTAAAACTTTGTTTTAAGAAGCAATAAAAAAAACCATCCAAGACGAAGCCTTATTCACACTCTGACCTTTATTCCCTTCGCACCCCCCCAAATCAGTTAATCCTTTGAGGGATAATTCAACATTCACAATACTAAGGCTTTATTTAGGGCGGCTTTCTTACTGCTTTATGAAGCAGCTTTTTAATATCAATTTTTAGTTTAAAATTTTTTGGTATTAAAAAATTATTTTAAAAAACAATTAAAAAAACTATCCCAAAATAAACATAAATCTTTTAAGTGAAATTTTTAT
>NW_021590352.1:0-222 GCF_001605985.2 Dendrobium catenatum
ACTGAGTGAGGATAAATTAGGTTTTGGCATTCATTTTAAAGAAAATTTTCAACAAGTTTTAGGAAAAGTTTCACTATGATTCCCTTCTTACTCGTAGCCTAATTTCTTATTAGTAATGTCATAATTTTATAGAATGAGATCTTAGTCATAAGTAGCTTGATCAAGAGCTCATATGGATCTATAACAAAGTTATATCATTTATGATTAAATCTAATGTTAATT
>NW_021590353.1:0-236 GCF_001605985.2 Dendrobium catenatum
GGACGAGGAGGAACAGTCCTCGGTCTTCCTGCTGAACCGGCAGGTCTAGCAAAGCCCTCAGATCGGAACTCAAAACGCCGCTCAAATCCAGTCTGTGGACATTCTGCAATCCTATGTCCCGGCTAACCACATCTGAAACAAAGACCAGTCATCCTGTAGCACTGGCCATGGTGTCGCCGTCCATAACTCTGGCACACAGGTGCCATACTGACATATCCAGAACTCGTCGTACTGGT
>NW_021590354.1:0-311 GCF_001605985.2 Dendrobium catenatum
GTCAACACCACACCCTTACAGATTCCCTGGCCTTTCTTCACCTTCCCTGTACCCATCATCACCCCATAACAACTGGTGTCCACCAATTTCACTCCCAGTCGGTTGACAACCTAAGTGGAAATAAAATTGTGGGTAGCCCCACTATCAATTAGTACAACCACCTCACGATCAGCTATCTCTCCTTTCACTTTCATAGTGTGACTCGGAGTGAATCCCACTACTGAGTTCAGAGAGACTTCTGTCCATCCAGGTGCAACTTCTCCTCCTCTCCAAATATGCTCCCACCTCCCTCCTCGTCTTCACAGACAAGG
>NW_021590355.1:0-2456 GCF_001605985.2 Dendrobium catenatum
CAATAGATAGTAGGGGCAAGAACATCTGAGTCAACATAGTAATAGATGCTAAAAGAGCAAGTTCCTCCTAAATTATTTCTCCCAATCAATACAAGAAACAAGGTATTTCAACCATTCGAGGTAAACATCAGCTTTGTCAAGCTGGTATTTCAATAGAGCTGTGCATTGCTACTACATACAGGAACAAAATCAGCTAGTACAGAACCTTAAGAGAATTTGGATGGATCTCTGTACAATGGATATGAACATACAGACAAAACATCAAGATGCAGCAAGTAGAAATTAGGTAGAAAAAAACTGGAGAAAATTTGGGTTATGAGATACTTGTCCAAATTTATTCATGATGCATTATTAAACCCATGGATTTGCTTTGATATAAGTGTCGATATTCAATAAATTCTCATATTGCACAAAAGTAGATCGAAAGGTTTAAAAACTTGTGAACAAATTTTGGATCATCTCCCAATTTTTCCCCCAAGAAAATCAACAAAAAGTAATTGATCCCAGGGATGTACAACAGGTATGAAAGTTCATTTTGAGTGAACTTAAGAAGAGCCTATTTGACATTCTTATTTATAATGTAATGGTAAAAGTGAAGGTGGGAACAATTTTATATAAAGGTTTAAAAAAATCAATATCGAAGGAGATGAATCAGATGAAGCAAGTAGCCAGCAATGCACAAGAAGATTAACTTTGGCATAGCTTTCTCTGCATACATCAAGTAGATTAACTTCATCAAATAAAATTCCTTGAAATTAATTAAAAAATGTAAACTATAGAACAAAATGGTTCTAAAAAACATTATAATTCATCGTATAGGAAGCCAAGCTCAACATGCTAAGCAAACAACCAAATGCATCATCTGGAATCTGGAGAGACAAAAAACTAACCTACCATACATTATACATATACTATAAACAAAGCTGATGTAAAAACTAGGAAATCTCTTAAGCTGGTTCAGCCTGAACTGGCCCAACTGGCCTTGCAAGGACCGGTTCTCTATTACAAGAGACGGACCAAACAGCCCCTTTCGGGGGATTGCCGCCCAAGCCTAATGAGCCCACTAGGTAAGCCAATTGGGAAAGAAGTAAGGGGCAGCTAGGAGAGGGAGGGAAAACTTGAATTCGGTATTTGAAATTAGGGAACTATGTATTAAATAGGAAGAGTGCTTGACTATTGTGTTCTCTTGGAGTTTATTCTTGATGTCTTGGGCTCTAGATTCATCTAGAGATTGGGAGATAACAATTCTCCTCAGGAATTGAGGATCAATTGTATCTTTGATTCCTACAATAAAATCTATTATTTTTTATTGTTTCCATTGAAATTGTTGAGTTTTTCCCGCTGTTTTTATCGATCTTGTTAGGATTTACCTGAAATATTCAAGTATTTCCTATCAAAATCCTTTTGTTAAAACACTCTGTATTAGCTATTCATGTTTTTTCAGTACATATAGAAATCATGCACAATGTTACAAATAAAAATCTAAGCACTGTACTTAGCGAGAGCCCTCATTGTCATGTATAATATGGTCGCCCTAATGGTAAATCAGTCTCCGCGAGAACACAACTTTCTAGCAAACCAATACAGGCGATAGATACACCAAATAATACACAGATCACATAAGTAAACAAAGCAACGGTTTAAGATAAAAAAACAAGAACCACCATGATAATCTGTTCAACAAAAGTGCTTTTAGGAGAAAGCCATAAACCAATTCAAACAATTATCAACAGAAAAAAATATTCAATCAGAACATAAGACGAGAGCAAGAGGAAAATGAAATATATGTTACCTCCCAACTTCAATTGCATAATCACCGCGAATGGTCCCGGGTTCCGAGTTAGAAGGATTGGTAGCCCCAATCATCTTCCGACCAGTCACAACAACATTCTTACCCTCCCAAACCATGGCCACCACAGGGCCAGATATGATGTACTCCACCAAACCAGCGAAAAAGGGCTTCGCTGATAAATCCTCGTAGTGCTTCTCAGCGAAGGACCGCTCCACGGTTATAAGCTTCAACCCTAAAATTCAAAAAGATCACGCCTTGCCAAAAAAACCACACAATACTTGATGATGCATGCATCCAAAAAAGAAATACCTTTCAGGTAGAAACCTTTCTTCTCGAATCGTCCGATGACATCGCCAACCTGTGATGTTACATAGATTTGAGTTACGCAAGTAATCAAATTGAAGAAAAGTAGAAAATTAGAATAGGAGATGAAGATTTATATATTACCAGGCCGCGTTGGACGCCATCAGGCTTGATCATAATGAAGGTCTGCTCCATCTTTTACGCTTTCGTAGATTTCTCTCGCGATCAACTATGGGCAAGAGGCGGCGAGAGAAAGAAACCCTAGACGAAGACAGAAGACCGCTGAGCTTCAATATTTATAGAGAAGGGTTCGTAAATAACGAATCCGAAGCGAATATCTTTATATTCCTTATATAATGGG